>NC_054541.1:31568267-31870767 GCF_017654505.1 Polyodon spathula | reverse complement strand
TGTTTCCTAAACAGTTTCTTTGGAAATCAAGAGCTTTTACCTTTTATCTTTACGAAATGCAGAAAATTTCAGGTTGTCTTGTGAAGCTGCTGGATCAAACTTGGCCGTAAGGCATTTAAAGACAGTAAAAGGTGGATTTTCATTCTGGACCATCATTGTTTTTACTTGACAAAGTTTTAAGGTCAGTCAGCTCCCAAATGGCCTCCTTTCGTTTATAAATTCTGTTATGCCATTTTTTGGACTGCAGTTTCAATGAATATTCTGAATTAATTAGTTGAGTGGAAGGACTGATTTTTTTTCTGTACCCTAATAGATTTGTGTTCTTTTTTTTTTTCTTACAGCTAAACAGGCAACAGCTACAGACAGTTAAAGAGCGTTTCCAGGCCTTTTTGAGCGGAGAGACCCAGATTGTGGCAGATGAAGCTTTTTGCAATGCGATTCGAAGTTATTATGAGGCAAGTACATTTAAAACAAATATTTATTTGTGTTTGTGAGGCGGATGTTGCTCATGGAAGCTACCACAGAACTCCAGTTGGTATTTCGGTTGGTTCTGCTGACCTCAGTTATTGTAGGCATCAAAGGCATTACAGGTGATTTAATATTTCTACAAAAATAGAGACCCAACATCTGCCGTCAGGTGCTCAAATGTCTAGGTAATGTATCCACGTGAAGCCTAATTTTTCCCCACCTCCTTCCTGTAAGTTAAACAAACGTGTTTAGACCTTGTAAAAACATTTACAATGTGATGTATTGCTTGCAAGACTTTCAGCTGGTAACTAATCAATCAACACACATTACTGCTGTACTGCTTTGAAATGTAAAATACCTTTGTCTGGGTTGCAGAGATAAACTAGCTTAGGAAGCAATTTATTTTCAAAGAAATAACCGCAAGCAATAAGCTACCAGGTTTTTTGTGCTAAGATGTTACTGTCTCATTCTCCTTCGGACAATGTCACCTCATTTCAAGTTAATGCGTTAATTCCTCATAGCAAAGATCAGCAGACTAGGAGAGATATAGTAATACAGAGAAAAAAAATGTGTGTGTGTGTGTGTATATATATATATATTTTATATATTTTTTTTTTTCTCTATATAGAAATACATTGTTCATGTATAAGAAATTGAGTTGTAGCAAGGAAACTGTTCTTCCTTGGTTTCTTGTCTTTCAGGATGATTTCAGTACCTCTAGGAAGCAGGAAAAAAAAAAAGTTTTTTGCCTGTTCAGAGGCTTTTTGTCCACCAACCTAATTAAACTACAGACCCCAACAACAGCTTTTCTTTTTAATGTCTGCAGTGTTGACTGTACTCTAGTGTCCAACTTGAAATAAACACTTTTCAATTGTTAGCACTTCAACAATAATAAAAAAAAATTAAATCAGAATAACAGAATGCTGCATTTCCGACCCCCATGAGGACAGAGTAAAGTATTCTTCATGGAAATCTGATTGCAACAGTGAGAGCTGTTCTGGGAAGCTGGTGTTTACAGTGATAATTATTTTTCTGAAATGTTTTGTTTTCTATTCTGCTTTTACAAATCAAGGTTTATGTGATGAGAAAAAAAGGAAAAAAAGAAATTATGACAATACAGCAAATTTAAACAATACCAGGAATGTTTATTTACATTTATGCTTTCAACCGAAGAGATTACCTGAAGAGGGACATTAAGATTAGTGGGATTAACGTACAAACCTGATTTTTCGCAAACCTCATTTCACTTTACGTAATTATGTCAATCAGGTGATAAGGAAAACCCCAGCAGGATTGCTACTGAGGTAAAGAGTGTCACTAATTCGATCTCATTGAAGACCTAAAGGGTGCTTTTCAGCTACAGGCTCTATTTCAGACCTCTATTTTAGAACTTTTTATCTTTTATCAGAAGGATTATTTATTTTGCAGGGGTCATAATGGATCCATAATCCAGATGGAAAGACTCCTTAAACTAGGGGCAGTGAATTTGTCTTATACAGTGCATGTATGATTCCAGGGAGTGCATAGCAATTTGACTGGTTTGAGTGAGATTTCTCTTCTGTGAGATCATTAGTGTGGCAGAGCACAGCTCTGCTCTTTAGAAATTGGCAGGGATGGGGTTAAATTCCCCTACCTGCCTTGGTTCATTGTGTTCAGGTGGCTGGGCGCTGATTGATCGTTAATTAAACTAATCATCTAATCAACCCCAGCCACCTGAACACAATGAACCAAGGCAGGTAGGGGAATTTAACCCCATCCCTGCCAATTTCTAAAGAGCAGAGCTGTGCTCTGCCACATTAGGAATCAGAGTTCTGACAAAAATAGATATCCCAGGCTCTCTAGCTCACATGTAACGCTTACCTACATTCGTTATGTACCTGATATTAATGGAGAGCATGAAGCTGCTGCATGGTGTGCTCCTGTTGGGTTTGGGGGACTTGGGTTAGATCTCCAAAAAAGTAATCCCTTTCTAGAACTAGAAGGAGTGTTGATGGTGTTCATGATATTTATGCAGGAGATAAAAGGCTAAAGTTTGGAATTGTGTTGAACATAACATGGTAGCCATCCTAATGCAGAGACAATCAGTCTATCATCCTTAGTTATCCCACAGGGTTATTAAAATAGCTGAACAGTTCTACATTGGGTGTGAACTATAGCTGGTACACTATTGATATTTTATGATTTTAAACATTTGTTCAATCTTTTTTTGTTGTTAATTGCATATGTAATGTTGCTATAAAATGGAATAGATTGTTTCAACTTCTAATTTCATTCACAAAGCCACCCACATGCAGTCCTGTTTCAAAACCTTTTGCTGACAAGATTATTCAACAGGCAATGTATTTTTGTCATGCAAGGTTTAGTCATTTTCTGTTTGTTATCCTCCATTGCGGTCTGCTGTGGCCATTAAAAAAAAAAGTAGCAAAGAAAAGTCTTATAATTTGCTCTCCAGGTACAAATTCTTGAGGGTTTAACAGAGCCAACGTGGTCTTCATGAAACGCTTTTCAAAGTGCTGTATCAGAATGTTTTATTATCCTGTTTCTTATTTAATAGTTTTAAACTCAATTTTCTAAATATTTCACATAGCTGCTACCATACTATTTTTATGCAGTTGAACATTTTGAAAAAATATCTTATTTGGGTCAGAACAACAAAGATAACATTTCATAAGAAAATATGACTCACTCAAGAATTGTGCGCTATTTTTCAGAAGTTGTTAACTGTGGCTTGTTAACTGTGTTGTTAAATGTACTCATTGTCCAGTACCTTGTGAAATTAAATGTGGGGATATATAAAGGAACCTGTGTATCCTACTGTACAGAATGCCACACATTTCTACATTTACATACACTGTTAAATAACTGTTAAATATATTTAACATATTCAATATATTCTAGCATGCAACACAAGGAGAACTGAACAGGTGCTTACACTTTTCTGTATAAACCACATATTATAGTATTGGTGTTTCCATAATTATTCCCAGGATATATTTTCATAATGAAATAGTTTGAACACTTTCCTTTGTAATCAGGTTCGGGTGTGTAATGTGACACTCCGGTGTTGCACATTACACTGATCCCGAGTATGACAAGATGTTGTCATTTCACTGAAGGTTGGTACTTACTCATACAAAGGGATCTGATTCTACTGAGGTCAACAAGTATACTTGGGGGACTGTGAGGTAGCCAGTTTGTGTCTAGAATTTGCAATGTATTAATTACTGAAGAAGACAGATCCTGTGAAGCTATGATTTTGAATATTAAGCAGATATTCAACTTGTGCTGCATTGAATGCAGTGTTGATATTCTATGTTCTAGTTCAAAAATTGAGCAAATATATTGAAGTAACTTGATGATTGATTATTCCTATTTCATGATGCAGTCATTATTATTGGTTCTTTGGAGAATTATTTGGTTCTTTTTTACATGCGGAAAGTGATTGAATGAACTATCCACTATGTAATTTCTTGCAGATTTTCATCTGGTTGAATGTCTGAGAAGCAAGTCAGGGAATGTACAACTTGAAAGGTCAATGAATTCAAGGCAAAAAATAAAAACTGGCTTTCTGAGGAGAAGTGAAGTGAAGCATGAAATCCACATTGATCTGTGCAAGTCTCATATTGTTGAGCCTGATTCTTCTTTTCTGTATAGTTGTCACGGCTTTAGAGAATGACTGGCTCAGACTGAGACACCTGTCAGCAGAATGCTTTTTTGCCACTGCAAGTGTGTATTCTTTGAAAATTTCCTAACAAAAGTGTCTATCAGACAGTTCATTCATTTCTGAAAATACATTTTCACATGTTTTATTAAATAGAAGCACTTTTTTGGCTAATGAGATGATGACAGATAACATCATTGCTTCTTGACATGTTATGAATTTGTTTAATTCTTTCTTAGGTTTCATGATGTTCTGCACAACATGTCTGTGAGAGGAATATGTTGGATGGTTTAACACTTTCTGTACACAGGATACTGATTTTTCTATTCTTTCAGGGTAGTTAAGATCCCCACTGAAATAGGAAAAATAACTCCCTGTGAGGTGAGAGTGTATTAATGGAATGTACAGACAGTAATTTGTGTGTAAAGAAATAAATTGATTTATTATTATTTTCTCTACACAAAATAAAACAAATAGCAAAGAAAACAAAATGGCGTGAGGGAGGGGGTGCTGGAGTAATAATCCCAAAAACAGGTAGTGAAAAATGTCCTTAATCGTCTTCTCGGCGTCCCCGGACATAAACAAAAAAAGACAAAGGAAATATTAGTAAAATTTTCACTTCCCAATTCAAAAACCCCGCTGCTCAAATTTCATCTCTCCCTCCGCCCGATACTCCACCTATTCTTCCTTTGGACCAACCCTGAACACAGTAGTACGTTCTCTTTAGTACGCAACGTCCCGCCTCTGTAGTCAGTGGAACACCAATCTCCAACTGACAAGTGTCCTTATCATTCACTTGACTCCAATGGCTGAAATTTACATACTCGTACTTCAGCCACTCACCAAGGTGCCGCCCCTCAAAAAGATGACTTTTGCCATGGTCACGAGATCTTGGTAAGGGAAGTCCCGAGTTGGTTTGATGCCATCTACTGTCGGGAGGCTGAATCACAGACCGAAACCCCTTTGACTCATCACTCTCCCATCACAGTTTTGCAATTTAGTAGACCTCAACTTGTTTGTTATTTTAGGTCTCAAAGAAATGTAAATAGGAGGCTCCTACAAAATTAGGGTTCATTTATCGTCATCTTGTGCTATATTACAGTGGTATGTTTACTGCCCTAGAGATTCAAATTTAAATCCTTTTGACGTCTGTGAAAGCATGCTCTAGGCGTTGTGTAGGGAGGTCGAAACGTTAACAAAAATATCATTAAGTGGTAGCCGTACTACGCCACCGAAGGCACCACCTTCAGATTAAGTTAAAATTGATTTTAGGTTTGTTTTTATTTGGCACTGGAATTATTAGGTAAGAGGGAAACAACACATATAAACAGTCTTTGTTTTTATTTTATTGTTCAATGGATACAAGGGAGCAATGGAAGTTTAAATCAAAATAATAAAAACACTAAAAACCAGTGGGAGTATTATTCTTTTACAATTTATTATAGGTCCTGAAGCACCCTGTATAAATAGGGCTAGCAACTATAAGAGTTAACTGACCGCTGCCCAACCCCACTTATTCTTACGGGCGCCTCAGCTACAGTAGTACACAAGTTGTCCAATTGTATCACCACTTCTGAGTGCAGTTTTTGATGTGCAGTATTAATACCCCCTACTACAGGCAGGGGCGCTAGAAGGCACTAGAATTAGGGACTAGTATAGAACAATTACAATACAAATGCAAAAAGACAAGGTAAGTAGTTAAAATAAATAAAACCAATTAGAAGAAATAAAGGTAATGAATAAAACAGTCCTAAAACACAAAGACTGCTATCTACTTGCTTGGGTTCTGGCCTGCCTGTCCACCATCCTGTAAGAGTTCAGTCCATTCGTCCTTTTCTTCTTGTTTCCCTTAGTTATACCGCTTGCTCCTTCCACCGCCGACATGAGTCACAGCGAGATCAGCAAGACCCCACTCACTTGGGAAGGCTTAAAGTACAGACGCAGTAACAGTCACCAACACACACAGGCACGATGTCGGCACAGGAACCAGAACCTTATGCTGGGCTTACACTGCACGATTTTTGCTGATCGCCAAAGAGCTGAGGAGTCGGCGACTAATTTCTTAAAATTTTGGACAAAAAGAGGTTGTCGGGGACAAAATGGTTGATAAGTGTGAGAGGGTCTACGATGCCCTGTTAATAGCTTCTTCAATCTGCCGACATTCTTTCGACGTCAAAGACAAATTTCTAACATATCAGAAAACTTTAGTCCCCAACAAAGCAATTTGTGAAGTGTCTGAGGGGCTACGGGCCGATTTTCTTGACGAATGCTGCCAGCAGCCAAAAGAACAAGCTAGCAATAATAGCGACGAAGAGAAAGGCTGTGCCCCTCTTTGACATAAGTAACATTTCTTATCATGATCGCTCATTGAAGGTACCTGGTAAGTAAATAATTGTTATAACTTGTTAATGCCAAAGCAGATACTGTGTGTGGCAGTATGTGCTCTCCTGGCAATCAATTTCTACAGTCACTCGTACTCGATATCCCTTTCAAACCCCCACTGTATGCATGTATTGCTAATTTAATCAAAATACAAGGAGGAGGGGTGCGCGTCTGTGTGTGTGAGAAATAGAGAGAATGTAGATTACGTTGTTGCATATTTAAACCTATAACAAACTTGAAGTAGCCTACTATTAAAGTTGTATTCTAGTCTGTTCAAAAGCACAACACTCACTCGTAGTACAAAATATTTGTTAGTTTAAAGGTCTTTAAATTATTCATTAAAATTTGGTATTCTGATGAAGGTCGCCAATCTCCCATGCCAATCTTTTAATCTAATAAATATTTTCTACTAAGAGCAAATGTTGCAATTTTTTTTTGGACCGGCTATTCCACCAGTCATTGTACTTTATAGATTATTCAATTGAAGTCTCATTATTCATGCTGTTTAAAAAATTAGCTATTCTCGTGTGCACCACAACCCAAAAGTGTGGCAAAATAATATAATAAAGTCAGTGATCAACGTTAAAAAAAATAATGTGAAGTAAAAAGTATGTTAAGTAAAACACACAAAGAAAACGATATATAAAATGAACACACTAACTACAAGGATGTGAATGCTTGTAGTTAAGTTTGAACCACAATGTGCATGCAGGCATGTGTAAACAGTGACATAGTTTGAGATCATTGCAACAATGGCAAGCTCCCTGGTGCAATTTCGATAATACAGTGCCCTCCATAAGTATTGGGACAGTGAAGTCAAAATTGCTATTTTTGCTGTACACTCAAGCAATATGAAAATACGAGCAAAAGATGAATATGAGGCAAAAGTACAGAATGTCACCTTTTATTTCTGGCATTTTCAATACATACATGTTTTACCAACTAAGAATAACAGCACTTTTAGAGTTCCATTCCCCCTATTTTATGTGAGCATAAGTGTTGGGACAATTCAACTTAAAGCAAATATAAGAAGTATAAAAGTTAGTATTTAGTCACAAATCCCTTGCATGCAATAAGAGCAGCAAATCTGCAAACCATTGACATCACCAAACTGTTGGTATCATCCTTTGAGATGCTTTGCCAAGCCTTTACTGCAGCCATTTTCAGCTGTTGCTTGTTTTGGGGAGTTTCTGACTTCAGTCTCCTCTTCAACAAGTGAAATGCATGTTCAATCAAATTTAAATCAGGAGATTGACTTGACCAGTCTAAAACTTTCCACTTTTTTCCCCTGATGAACTCCTTGGTTGCATTGGCAGTATGTTTTGGGTCATTTTCCTGTTGCATTGTGAAGCGCCACCCAAAGTTGTCTGGTGGCATTTCCTTGTACATTGTTAGCCAAGATGCTTCTGTAAACTTCTGAAGTCATTCTGCTGCTGCCATCATTCGTCACATCATCAATAAAGATGAGTGAGTCTGTTCCAGAGGCAGCCATGCATGTCCATGCCATGACACTACCTCCACCATGCTTCACAGATGAGGTGGTATGTTTTGGATCATCTGCAGTTCCTTTTTTCTCCACACTTTTGCCTTCTCATCACTTTGATAAAGGTTAATCTTCATCTCATCTGTCATTAAAACTCTGTTTCAGAACTGTAGTGGCTCATCTCCGTACTTTTTAGCAAATTCTAATCTGGCCTTTCTGTTTTTCATCCCAGCATTCTGGAGGTTGTTGGTGATTTCACTGACACTTGTTTGACGTTGTTTTCATTTATCATCTATCATCAGCTCTGGTCATTGTTCTGTCATCAACTGCTGTTGTTTTCCTTGGCCGACCTGGTCGTTGCCGATTGCTGAAGACACCAGTAGTTTCTTTCTTTTTCAGGATATTCCAAACTTTTGATTTGGCTATGCCCAACTTTTGTGCTATGGTTTTAATTGAGTTCCTCTTTTCATTTAGCATCCAAATCGCTTGCTTTTCATTCATAGACAGCTCCCTAGTCTTCATGTTGGATTATGCCTCCTGACACCAAACGCAGACTCCAAAGGCAAAAGCAAAGGATAGAACTGAGACTACACATTCACAGCTCTTTTATGTGTGAACAATCAATGGAACAGGAAACATCTGATCAATTAGAAGCATCTGTGAGCCAAATGTCCCAATACTTATGCTCACATAAAATGTAGGGATGGAACTCTGAAAGTGCTGTTCTTCTTCTTCTTCTTCTTCTTCTTCTTCTTCTTCTTCTTCTTCTTCTTCTTCTTCTTCTTCTTCTATGTTAATATGAATGCCATCAGATGCATACAATGCAGTGTTTCCAAATGTTTCAAGACATACTTGTACCTCTTTCTGCTCTCAATGTATTATTATATTGGGATAAATTCCAGTCAAAGGTCTAATATTTTTTTAACACAGTGAGTTGTTCCAGTGGCAGAGGAGTAGAAGGATTAGGTCCCTGCCGCCCTCCCCCCTGGATAGTGTAACATTGTTTATAAACACACACGCCAATATTTTATTCTCAAAATGTGAGCATGTATGAAACAGTAAAAGATTACATGCAAGAAGAAAGTGATCTATTCACCTATTTCAATTGCATTTTGCGTGCATATTTACATCTAGCACCGCACTAGACTATTTTTAATCTGAAGCAAAGAAGTTTAATCACCAGTCCTTTTAGGATTCCATGAGTCTGCGATTGCAGAAATCAATACAGAATTCATACAGAAGAATTCTGCACAGAAATTCTGTCGCATAGAAAAACCTTTTATTTCTTTATTTTTTCAATCAGAACTACAGGCATGGTAATTTCCATCAGTTTATTTTGGTACCCAGCAGCACCTGTTAACAGCTTCTGTCTAACTACAGGGTGAGTTGTGCACACAGAATATAACTGCAAAAGACTGCTGAAGTACCCGAAAACCTACCATGAAGACAGTGGGAAACTGTTTTGCAATACACAAACACTAAGCTAAAGTGGTTGTGAAGTTCGAAAAAGAGGCGCCTTCATAACAGTGCCTAGTACCAGCCTCCATGCAAAGACAGTTGCAGCAGGGGGGAGAAAAAAAGTTAGGAAACCAATTTTATATGTTGAGCGGTGTATGTTGAAACGAGGGATGGTAGAAACTTAATTACTGGCACTGGTAGCTACAGTGATATGAATATGAAGGTTGTAACATCTGCAAAAATAAATGTGAAGGATATTATCACAGTTACATTTTTTTTTTTCCAAACTTTTGTATCCCTCTGCACCCCCCTGAGTGTGTGGGCCCCTGTGCAGTGTACCGGCTCTTCCTGTGCCATGGAATTGATAAGGATCAGCACGCAACAGGATAAACAATTAATTACACTCTAAAGTACTATAGTTACAACATCTCTGCTACCAAGATTAGCACCTAATTCCAAGCTTCTGGGGGTATGCTCTAGAGCAGGGGTCTCCAACCCTAGTCCTGGAGAGCCCATACCCAGCAGGTTTTATAGGCGTCTTTACATCATCAGTGGCTAAAGATCTGGAACACCTGTTAATCTTGACTAATTAAGCCAATAATTGGTTCAATTAAGTAACTGAGAGATTGGTTGAAATGAAAACCAGCAGCCACAGCAGCTCTCCAGGACCAGGGTTGGAGACCACTGCTCTACAGTAGCAGTAATTAGGTTAATTTGGAAACAAAGTCTGCAAATTACCGATAAATTAAATCCTGTAATTCGCCTTAATTCTGTATGTATTAAATTTAACCCAAATTGATTGTATTTAAGTACAGAAATGTAAATACAACTTGACTGTCTTCACATTTTACCATATGCTTCATATTACAGCTACATGGGCTGTATATTAACCATGTGTAAACCTTTAATCTCTCCATACGCATATGCAATTGTCTATGAGTCAAATATGCCCAAACTCCTCATTATGATGGAGTATGTGTCTGTGTACAGTCTGTTTTATATATCTAGATTAAAACAGATTGAATAAATTGAATCAGCAAGTGCAAGTAGAAACAGGCTCACGTGTTTGGAGCATTGGTAGTTTATATGGTTTAATTTAACATACAAATACTGTAGCGCTACCAAAACAAGAACGCCTGCGTATTCTGCAAACAGCATCTTAAACGATCATCTTTCTGCTTGCTTGAGTGAAGCGCCAGCTGAATTAGCTCCAGCTCTGCCCTAATCCGTCACAGATATGATACAGATCTGAAAGAGGAGCAGAAGTAGAAACAGACTGATTAAAACAAGTCAGTGATGTTAACCTTTAAAACCCTTAAAGCAGCTTAGTATTTGAGTTCAAATTACGAACACGTTGTAATGGTGGTTTCAAATTTGAATGGTTTATCGGGTTATTCCCAATGAAATTTCGAATAAATACTGTATTTAACCAAATAAAACTGTATTTATTGTTTATTTATTTTTAAACTTAGAAGAATGTCAATTACACTCCAGGCCTACAGTAAGTGCAGACATATTAGCATTTTCAGGTTTAAATTGAATGTGTTAAACAATATTGTAAATAAAAAATAATTTAAAAAAAAATCAAGTTGTAGCCTTTGACTTGGTATGTGTGTGTGTGTGTGTGTGTATATATATATATATATATATATATATATATATATATGTATATATATATATATATATATATATATAGCTGTTCCAATCTACTTTTTACCATTGTTTTCTTATTTACTTATTATATAAATATAACTGAGTGTATTAGGTTTGCAATGCCTATGTTTTTGGTGGAATGATACCCAGATGACTTAGGATTAATTAACTTTAACGCATTGTATCAACCTGTAGGGTTACTTTATGTTCAGATATAAACTTCAATTAAAAATTCGGAGAGGATCATTTATATCTGATTAATGTATAATATAAAAAATGAGAAGCTTTGATCCCTGGTGATGATAAATAATTTACTTGGATTTTAAGTCCCAATTAAGTGTAACAGCAAGATAGGAGGAAATCCCATGGTGCCCCTTTCATTAGCAATAATATGGATGACATTTTCTAATAAGATTAAAAGCATCTTTCAGTGTTTAGTTAATCCTTTAAAACCACAGCATAGCTTTACATTAATCTGGTTATTGAATTTAAACCAATAACAGAAACATTGTAAGAAAATGAAATTATAAGAGAAATAAAGCAGACTGCAAAACATTGCTTTGATTATCTTCATGTAATTCTATTTAACAACACCCTTTGTATTAATTCTGACTGATACATTAATTTAGCACATTTTCAGCATTTGATATTTGTGCTGTTGGCATCATAGAGAGTCTCTTCTAATTAAATTACTGTGGATAACACCTGCCAGAAGCATTTCATCAGGTTGAGGACCTATTCTACACACAGTAAGATACAGCGCAAGGCACATTCTTGCTCCTTTCAACAATGAGCAGTCTTAAGAAGGTTCTTGTGCAGTAGACTGTAAGAGATGACGATATGTGATCAAATGTGTTCCATTGCTGTTGACCCCTGTTCTTGATGCATACACACAATCCTCTGTTTTGTCATACACCTTATTATGGATTTGTTATTTGATATTGCTCATATGTGCTGTACCTTAGACAGAAGAAAAACAAACCTATAGCACAGAGTGAAAATAAGTGTAAAATGGTGATTTATTTTCTGTCATGGGACCAGTTTTTGAAGGATTTTAGTAGCTCTGTTTCTACTTGTTGATATTTGCTTTCATGTATTGCATATGCTTTGGGAAAGCACTCCATTTAACGAAGCTCAGCGTGTTGTCAGCAGGTCTCCTTTACACAAAATACATTACTTCTCAGTTGTTTATTTGCATTTATTTATTTATTTATTTAACAACTGTGTATTCTGAATGTTGGGTATTAAGCACCTTTTCCTAAAAAATATTTGTTAAAATTGAAGTGAAGTGCAGGGCCACATGGAGGTAGAAAAGTAGATGTGAGTACAGTTGAATAAAACAGGGAGTCCAAGCACACATGTAGTGGAAGGATGATAAGAAGATCTAATGACCAATGACAGGCTGACTAAGAGAAAAAGAACAGAACCAAAAACAACATGTACATGAAACTAAAACAGTGTAGCAGCACAGTGAACATGGGCATAGCTACAAATTTAACCAAAGCAAAAATCTGATTTTTATCTAAAAAAAACTAAACCCTGCATATCCTGTTCATTGAGAGACATGCGTTTGGTTCACATGTACGGAAGTTAATGCTGAGGCTGTTGACACTGATGCTACTGCTGGGACTGGTAACACTGGTGCTGCAACTGCTAGGACTTGTAAGACTGGTGTTGACACTGCTGGAACTGGTAAGACTGGTGCTGACACTGCTGGGACTGGTAAGACTGGTGCTAACACTGCTGGGACTGGTGTTGACACTGCTGGAACTGGTAAGACTGGTGCTGACACTGCTGGAACTGGTAAGACTGGTGCTGACACTGCTGGAACTGGTAAGATTGCTGATACGAATGCTAAGACTGATCGGACTGCTGAGACTATGATTCCATGATTCAAAACACTGATTTAGAAGGCTTTATTTTAAACAGAGTTTGCCAATCCTCCTATAGTCTGATCTATGGAAACGTTGTAACACTTCCTCCTGGGACACGTTTCTGTGGACATATAGCAGGGCATGGCCATTCAGTCTATTTTCACCCATACTGCTGCAAATCAAACATATCGAAAGGATGCACTCAGTTAAACTCTTTCTCGTCATGAACAGGGACACTAGGAATCCGTCTGCTGTGGAAAACAGGGATTGTCTCTATGCTGTCGAAGAATTTTCAGTTTTACACTTTGGGTGGAGCAAAAAACATGCAAGGCTTTTTTTTTGGTTTGATAACCAAACCAATAAATATATCATATATAATCATCAAAACCGACAATGTTGCTTTACATTTACGTATCATATTCATGCTGAAACATAGCTGGCTATTTATTGTTCAGTTTTAATGGGATACTGCTTACTGATACTGAATGCAATTTGACAAAAATACAGAAATCTGGTGTTTCATTTTCAATGTTCAATGCCTGTTGGTTATGCTTTATTTACTTTCTCAACATACCGACACCAGTATTGTGTTAATAATACCCACGGCAACAGATATTTATATTCCTGACGTACCTTATTACATTTGTTTGCCACTGTGCTTACTGAATACAATAGCAGGTTTTTACATCTCATACCCGACAACACTTTGTAGGTTAGTAAAGTGTGACCAATTTAATTGGAACCTTTTATGGGTTTCCCCAGTGATGGTCTCATCAGTCTATACTCTGCTTACCAGTTGATATATTCTTTTATTCCCAGGCCCCTAAGGAGAATACAGTGACAGCAGATAAATAGAGTAAATATTCAATCAGCTTCTTCTCTGTAATGTCAACTGGAGCTAGCAGACATGCAACACTTTTTATGTTGTTTACAGTTTGAGGATTTTTTTTTAGCATAAGAACACTTTTATTGTGTGTTTTGTTTCTCTAAAGAACCAGCTTCCCTTCCCGGTTTGTTTAATAATATATCTTTCTCAAGGGAGTTTATTTATAGTGAGATCAATGTTAATAAGTTTATGGTGTGATTTTGAAAATAAAAAGGAGCAATCATGTTTAGTAAAGAAAGATCTTCATCATAAAAACTGCCCCCCGCCCCACTCCCCACTCCCCACTCCCCACTCTACCGTATATTAAAATGTGGTATTTGCTCATTTTGATTTATTATATTCATGACATTAAAGCATGCATAGGTACAGTGGGGGGGGGGGGGTTCATTATTCAAAACGGTGTCAGCTGTTCAATACTTGGAAAAAGAACTTTTACGTTTCCACCCAAGTGTTAAACTATATCAACTGTGCTGCAGAGCTCCTGAAAAAAAAAAAAAATCTAAGGTCCAAGCTCCAAGCACAATGTTCTTTTAATGCTAGGCCATGTCTAATGAAAGGGTCTACAAGAAACTGGCATGAAATCAAATGTTCTTTCTTTTTTATATCCAGGTGTTCCTCAAGAGTGACCGTGTTGCCAGATTGGTTCAAAGTGGGGGTTGCTCAGCTAATGACTTCAGAGAAGTCTTTAAAAAGAACATAGAGAAGAGGGTGCGCAGCCTTCCTGAAATTGATGGCCTGAGCAAGGAGACTGTCCTGAGTGCCTGGATTGCCAAGTTTGACGCGATCTACAGAGGAGAGGAGGACCTTCGTAAGCAGCTACCCAGGATGCATTTAAACGCTGTATCAGAACTGATCCAAAGTAAAGAGCAGCTTTATGAAATGTTCCAGCACATTCTGGGAGTCAAGAAATTTGAACACCAGTTGCTGTACAATGCTTGTCAGGTAGGTATAATCATATACAGCACATCATTTCAATACATGAACTACTGTTTATAACTAAAACATTATAGTTTGAGTAAGTACTTTGCAACTAAACCTCTTTCATTTCCTCAGAGGTGTACGTTTGCTGTTATGATTAATTTCTAACATATGTTTGAGAAGACGTCTTCAATAAAATTTGTGATGATGTCATTTTGAAACACAATTCTGCTGATTGTTTATTGGATGACACTTAAATTGAAATAAGATTAGATCTTTGCTGATAATGCTGAATAATTATTCTTTCAGGAGGTTTTACATTCCGAGAAAATGTGCATAACGACATATGATACCTTTCAATATATGTTTTATAATTCATTTTAAAAGAGCCCAATATCTTACTCTTCACAGGTGGTAAAAACTAGCAATATTTTCACTTTCAGCATTCTGACAGTTTTAAGCTTTCTAACTTAATCGCAAGATAGGATTAAACTAGAAATTAAATATTTGTTATACCAGAGAGCTAATAATTCACTGGTGTCTCACTATGAATACAGAACACTACAAAAGTAGGCTAAGAATTGAAATCCAATTATAAATGTGGATCCCACGTACTAATCTATATCCTTTTTTTTTTCAACAGAATTCTAAAAATGTTTTGAAAATATAACTTACAGGGGAGCAGTTAGCAGAACCAATAAGAGGGGACTAAAAATAAGATATGATGTGTTGATATCAATATAGTTTTCTGATTTAAAATCTTTACAGATTTACAGACTGAGCAGCCAGGCATATTAAATGGCATCTCTTATTTTTATTTGCATATCCTGGTTTCACAAAGCAAACACCTTTTGTTTTATATATATATATAATATATATATATATATATATATATATATATATATATATATATATAATATATATATATATATAATATATATATCATTCTTTCATCTTCTTTTACATGACTGATCAATACCTGTTCATCTAACAAGCCGAGTAAAATAAGCAAAAACTAAACCGTAACTTTCTAAGACATTTTTATATGGATTAGATTCTTTGTTTCTTAATATTAGAATCTGTTAAACAAATTGGTTAGGGGTGCAGCAAACAGATCATTCAATCAGATCATATCCAAACGCTCACCCTTTATGCATTTTTGTTTGAGGACAGCTATTGCTGGTAATGTTTACCAGAATTCACTAATAAGTAGCCAACAAACAGAAAACAAACACCTGTTTTTATGTATATTCTATTTGAAACAAAACCTATTTAGCTTTCTGAGAGATTTTAAATGGTTTTGTTTGCATAAGCTCCACTTGAGGTAAATTATATCCTTTATCTCTACTTAATCAAGAGGGAAGGTTCATAGCATAATCACCTAATGCAGCAGCTGGCTCTGTCAAACCTCATACACCAGCCATTTCAGAGAGCTTGCATTTACTGATTTGTTTAATCAGATGTTTTAAAATGTCAGACTTTGAACTGAGGATTACTTAGTAAAGAAGCAGCATTAGGTTCTTGTACTGTACTGTACTATAAGACAATGATTGACTTGTTGAATCTACTGTTGTTTTAGGGTAAATAAAACAGTGTACTGTATTGTGTTAATGACATCATATTTTAGTTTTAGAAAAAAAGTGTTTGAAATAGCTATATCTTTACTGTATAATTCCCAACTACTGTTTTAGATACTGTACCTGCAGTCTCATTTTAAAGCAATTCTATAGTCCCTATGGCTTTTTAGACTTTATAAGCGTGTGACCTAAACTTTCCCAATGGAAAGGAAAGAAAGAAAAACAATGTTTCAGCTTCCATAACTCACAAGATTGAACTCAGAAAAAAGTTCCATCACATTATCTGTGTTCTAATCTCAAAACAGGAATGCTGGATTATAAAATGTAAAGAGGCTTCTAACAAAGGAATTTCTTAATTGCTGTCAATTTCCTGCACACCTTGCTTTCAAATATTTTCTTTCTTAGATTATCTGTTAATAATAATAATAATAATAATAATAATAATAATAATAATAATAATAATAAATAATAATAATAATGGGAAATTTTAACCTTGAAAACATTTATTTCTTAAAAACTCAATGATACAGTATGTTCAATCTGCTGTTCTTCTGATGGAAAATAGAAGACACAATAATGTTGACATCTTGCTGTATTAACTCTGTCTTATCTACAGTATGAATTCAGTTTTAATACTCAGTTTTGACACGCTGTCATCGTGTCTGAATTTACAAGGAAGTATCATGCATACAAACTCTTACTCCAAGGTAATAAATCTGACAGAGACAACCCTAGACATGCAACTAGTTGTATTACGACCACAAGGGAACATCAATGGCAATCTGGGACATTAATTATACTCTGGTTATCACCTGTTCTGTACTCAAAGCAGTAACACAGGCTTCGCTTGCTGTTGATTGTGAAGTACCAACTGTCTATCATGAAATCATGGTGGAGTGTGCATAAATCATGCTTTTGACATAATGAGTGAGGTTAAGATTATGTGACAAACCAACTGCATCATCTCATGTACATTGACTTCCTAAAACTCTGAACCTCGTGACGGCCTGTTTCAAATTATGTTCATCCACATTCTGTGGTCTAATAGTAGATTGAAAAATACACCTTTGTCAAAAAGTGTTCTGGAAGGTTACTATATATATATATATATATATATATATATATATATATATATATATATATATATATATATATATATATATATATATATATATAGTGATTTTTCAGGAAATCTGCCTTTTGTAAGTTTGAAGGGCAATAATGAGGAATGCTACAATAGTTCAACTGACTTGGGTGAGGCTTGCCTTAAAAACTGATTTGTTGCAATGTGGACACTGCAATCAACTAGAAGCTTTTTATATATATATTAGTGAAGGATTTTAGTCCTTCGGGTTCTTTTTTAGCACTTTAATGACCCAGTCTCACACACAACTTGATTTTTCAAAGCGCTTGCGTGCTATATTTAATAAACAATAACAAAAACAAAACGAAAAACAAACCTAGCTCTTTGAGCAGTACCTAACACAGGCTGGAACCTTCTCTAATCACCAGACAGGTAAGCTTGTTTACCAGTTGCAAAACAAATCAAACACAGTTTCTCACACCACCTTTCTTCTCTAATTAGAGCTGTACACACTCCAGCACAGTCAGGCTCCTACACACACCAGCAGCCCAGAACAGACTGGCTGCTTTCTTTAAATACCCTGCACCTGGCTATAATTTACAATGAATACCAGGTGCAGGTGATAATTACTAATAAAACAATTAACAATTGGTATTAAGCAATAAGAGAATTTATATTTATATGACATTCATATAGTGGTCCTAGAACACAGTCAAGACCTGAGGTCAGAGTTTGGTTAAAACAAAACAAAAAAAAAAAACTAGTTTAGCTCAAGGCTTGATATAGGAAGGGTTGTGTTGTCTACTACTCAGTGTGAAATACAAATACAAATGGACTTCTGGGTAGGATATGTACATATGGGCTATGGAAATGTAGGATGCAATTTGATAGCTGAACACAAATACTGCTATCTACTAGCGCACTCATTGCATGTGAAAATGGCAACTCTTTTAAGTTTACTTTTGCTCTATACCAAATATAGTCAACCAATGCAATCAAAAAAGTAGTTTAAAATGTCTTGTATTTATTAAGCAATTATAGTTACTATATATATATATATAATATATATTGAGATCAAGTGACTTTAAATTACAGCTGCATAGAGACAGAGACTGTATTCTTTAATGTTCTTAAGTCGCATTACCAGTGTTGTCCTGTAAATACTAACCCCTGATGCAGTGTTTTAAACAATGGAGATACATGTTACAGGCCACATGCTTTGCTATAGTTATAGTTGAATTCTGTGATTCTCTCAGTAAAGTTCAATTACCAGTGGTGTTTAGTGAACATTAACCACTTCAGAGACACATTGTTTTTAATCTCTGCATCTATCAGTGATACAGTTCTTTTCAATTTACTGCCTAGCTGTGTAATAATCACATTATTGATGCGCATGTTGTGGAATAATCTGTGTGTTTAGGATTGAAGGGGGTGACGAGATCAATTGATGATCCCGATTAGTAGTTTTCATTTTAGCATTTTCTATGATCTGCCAGTTTTTTTCTTTTGTAATATACAGTAGTTAGACTGTGTAGACCAAGATATAGTGGAGGCTCCCATACATATATATACACACATGTCACTTACATTTCTAGCTTGAGAACCATTTATCCAGTTGTGATGCAAATTGGTTTGGACATTCAGTAGCACATGTTCTTTAGGATACCAGGTTATGGTGACTAACGAAGGCATAATCTTATAGGAATATCTAAAACTTCCCAGAAGCCACTGCAACTCCTCCACTATTTGGCTGCTCTTCTATAGCTGCTTCTCCTATGACTCACATGCTTTCATGTTTCTGCATCCTTCATGTGACCTCTTGAAGTAGGGATAATGGGAGCTGGAAACACAGCATTGGAACATGTTCAAGGAACGCTCACAGCACATTTTTCTTCACTAATTGCAATGAAAAAAGGCCCATTAAAAAATTCAAAAGTATGTCAAATGTTCTTTGAACATGTAAATTTGCTGTAGTGCCTGTGAAAACCATTGTGGATATAAAGCACACTTAATTATAGAATTCCAGCGTGGTTTCATTTGGCTACATTTCTGAGGTTCAAATTATTTTCAGTGATAGCAATGAAAAAGTGATTTTTAAAAAAATGCTTGCCTCTTATATAATTGGTAGAATTGGATTGAATTTCTAACTACAACCCCTCGAGAGGGAATTTACAGAGCATCTATTTAAAACATTCTGCTTTATTATTATACTTTATTTTACTATCCTTATTGCAATATAAATGCTTTTTTTGCTTTACACCAGTTTAGCGGAGCTTTTAATGTTTCCATTGAAGGTTGTGATTGTTCAAACTAAGATTTGTGCTCAAACCATTGGATGGAGGAAGGTAGAGGGGCACTGTCATATCATGTAGCCATGTGGTGTGCAGGCACGGTTAGTTATACAGTGCAGGTTTGCGTCCTGTCTGTGTGCGGTCACCAGTCTTCATTGGGGATTCTGAAGAGTGTTGCATTGGATCTAACACTCCTGTGGGTTAAGGAGGCAGACATATGCAGGGCTGGCCTTTGTCCTCCAGAGGCCAGTAGCTTGCTGGCATTGGCTCTTGATTTCCTGAGTGTAAAAAAGGAAGCTAGCTTGGTCATGGGATTGGAGGATGTCCACTGAACCTTTGGTTCTCCTAAACTGTGTAAAGGAATTTCTGAGGGGAAAAAATTATTGGACATTCCAAATTGGGGAGAAAATCAGGGGTAAAATAATTGCGCACACTAAATAAAAATAAAATTAAATGGATGAAAAAAAAGCATTTGCATGAAACCAATCACAGCGGTTTATATACCACATAAGAAATCTGCAAGAAAAATATAAATGCCAGTATTCACCGTAACCAAGTTGGAGAGGAGCTGCAGCATTTTCCCGGGTGACAAGACGCTTGAGCTTCGCTTCAGGCCTGCTCCGGCACCCGAACCTGGGGTGACCCCATTCCCTTTTCCCCTCGCACGACCCGCCCTTCTTCTCGCACTTGGTTTGCTTGTCTGTCACTTCAAACTGAACTCCTGACCGCTGTTTAGCCAGGCTATTTATAGTTTAAAAACTGCCAATTAAAATGATCCATGAGTGGGAATGTTACCTGTTTTATTTTTAAGTATAGCATTGATTACATGGTGCTTTATGCATGGTTAATTCACGGATACCAAATTTTTGCCTTCACTATATTACATTATAGAGAGGGAGTTATTTTATTTTGTATTTTAGACAGATGTCTATTGTTATGTGTCCCACGGCGCTCCAGACCCCCTCCCCAGTCTATAACACTCTTTGGTTATAATGCTCATATTGTGTTCCCCGAGACCCGCGTTATAGTGAGGGAGCACTGTATTTAACATTATAGATGAAACACCATGATATTTATAGGATGGCCATATACGTTAACAGCATTCTTAAATATATAAAGAAAACAGTGTTTGTAACTTTATGGAAATCTGCACCTTTAAAATAGTCTTTATTATTTATTTTTAACATGAGAAATTTCGGTAACGCTTTATATTGCGTGGCATAAATTAATATTAAATAGATATGCAATTTCATATTAAATTAATGTTAAATTAATATTTAATAGATATGCATTTGATGTTAAATTTATGTTCAATAATTCCTTGTTACTTTCCATTAACTTTTAAGTCAGATTAGCTGTATTTTCAATTAAAAACATGTAAACAATGGGAAATTATTACATATTTTCAAGGGTAACAAAACGTAATATAAATGGACGTGATATGCAGTTACATGTTCAGTCGACATTTGGTTAACATTTAGCAAGAAATTAGTTATTGCATATTTATTAAATATTAATTTAACATTAATTTAATATGCAATTGCATATCTATTTAATGTTCATTTATGCCACCCAATCTAAAGAGTTACCGTAATTTCTTTTAATTTAAAATTACAAAATACCAAGCTTTCATTAAGCACTAACGTACACTTTAACCAGTTAAACATGTGTGTTATCTAAATTTAAATATCACCATGGAGACGTAATTGGAAAAATGTGCATTTTAGCACTGGCTGTTTCCCTCCTACATGAAATAATTATTAACTACAGACTTGCTTTAGAGGTTTCCAACTTTCTGTAGGCTATATGTGAAAGTGAAATTATAAAATGACAGCATTCCTCAGTAAACAACATTCATGTATGCATACTAACAAGACACAGAAGCTGTACTAGAAGTGCTTAATTTGTGCCGGGGCACAGCCCCGGTACCTCTAGTTAAAAATCTCACAAAATGCTTATTTTTTTAAATTGTCAATTCAATTGTATCTTGCATGCGCTAAAGAGAGACAGTCCGCTGCCACGTTTATAGCTTACTTTAAATTACTTTACGATTTTAGCTTGAGTGCCTTTAAGTAACATGACACTGTATTTTTTTTTTTTTTAATACACAAATAAGCTTACTTGATTTGAAAAAACATAATGAACGATACAAGCAACTTCTTACACTACTTGTGCAGATTAAATGAGTAGTACACAACAAAATCTGAAAGCTGAGCATTAATTTCAACAAAGAATAACGCCAACTTTTAATGAAAAATAATATATATTGTAGCTTACTTCATTAGCCTGCTATATTAAACCAAAAACAAATAATAACGATCTCGTTCTCTCTTGCCTTTTTCAATGAATATAATTGAATTAATAGAGAATAAAAACATACTAACATAACTACCTAGCTTAAGTTTAATTAATGTTTTTTTAATTAATCTTCTGTTGGATATACATCGCTGATAATAGTGCAGGCCGTGGGTCAAGCCAATGTCCGTGTTGAGGTGCATACCGCTTACTTCAATTTGGCGCCGCGGCGTTTATTTTAAATTGATCAAAATGACTGCTGCGTTTAAAAGAGGGCGGCCTTCATTAATAATACTACGATTTTCAAACGATGAAAAGTTTTATTATATGATTTATGACATTTTAGAAGTAGCGCGGTTGCTTATTTTCTGTAATAGGGTACATTTATCGGTCACAGTTACCGAGAGCCTATTAGGTGGGAGTTGGAAGGTCAGGGGAGTACTGTACCAGCGAATCAGGAGTGTGTATTGGTTGTTAAGGGGCGGGACAATGCTGATGTGACAATGAAATCCAAGAGTGTGACGTAGATGTTTTTTCTGCACCAAAAATTATCTCAGAATATCAGTTTGATTTCTGTAAAAACTATAGTATATCCTACTCAGTTTTTTTGTTTTCTCATTTTAACTTGCTTGTTTGTAATTTCTCTGCAAGAGAAACCGAAACTAAACCTTCTCATAGATAGTAAGCACGTTGTTTTTATTTGTACGGGGTTGAGTACGGGAATTACAATTGAACAAAAAACAACAAAACCACCTATAAGAACTTAAGAGGGACAGCTGTTCTGTACGTAGTTTACCTTGCGTTTTCATTCACAGCTGTACTTTCATAATAAAATATGCTTAATATTTATGTATGTGTACATTAGTTTTTAATTTACGTGCTAGAATGAGGTTCCCGCCTTTTAAGGGGCGTTACATGTACTTAGTTATTGTTGTGCGTTTATTTGTTTACTGTGTGTGTGTGTTTTTAGTAGGATGAGAAAAAAAAATTATGTTTCTTTATTGATGCTGGTGTTTATTCGAGGGCGGTCTTTATTGTAAAGCTAATATATAACTGCGGCTTCAATACGAGGGCGGCACCAAACTGAAGTAATCAGTGTTGTCCTTCTGGAGTCCTCAGAATGCCTTTTAATTTGTTTGTTTTTTAAAACATTTAAATGCAAAACCATAACAAAACATGTATATAGGCTTTTAAAAGTATTATTATTTGTCATACAGTTGCCTTTAATACATTTTTTTCTGCACGTTCTACTACTTTTTATATGATGTAGAATACGTTATTGTAAACATCTAACATTTTGAATGTGTGGTTTTTAACAACGGTAATATTGTCATTACTTTCTTTACAAATACGAACTGTGTAATAGTTGTGGCAGACCACGCATAAAATATAGTAACTAAACGAACATGATCCAGAAGCTTCAAGTATATTTATGATTAGAAATTGATTAATAGGGTTCCCGAGTGGGGCATCCAGTAAAGGCCCTCCACGTAGAGTGCAGGATGCGCCCTATAGCCTGGAGATCGCTGGTTCGATTGTGACCAGGGTAGTCAGAACCCGGGTAGGAGTGTCAGTGTGAAAGGGTCTTTAGTCTACATTGACAGACATTCAGAGTGTGTACTAAAACAGATTCTCTTTTATCAAGCAGAAAAAATGGTTAAGTGAATAAATGAATACAGTATTTACGTATTTATACAGACTCAGTGTTGGGGAGATGAAAACATATTTATAGTGGGCTTCGGTTTTGCCGCTTATATTATTCATGGCAATTGGTGGTGCTGTACTGTCACAAGGACCAACAGACGGTACTCAGCCTCTTACACCAATTAGTTCTGTCAAAATAACTTTTTTGGAGGGGCTGGGGGGGATTTCTTAAAATGTGCTTTATAATTATAATTTATGTGTCTAGCCCCAGCCCCCAAAATGGAAAAAAATAGGTGAAAGGTCAATATATGGTCATTTCTATCACCATCACACACCTCCGTGTGAGGCATGAGTTACACCACTCTTTGTTTTTAAACTTGTTTTTAACACTATTTCTTGTCTTTTTTATCAGCTGGACAATGCAGATGAACAGGCAGCACAGATCCGAAGAGAACTGGATGGACGCTTGCAACTAGCTGATCAAATGGCTAAAGTAAGACTTACTTACTGATAATCACAGTAACTTGATATACCGTAAAGCTTCAAATAATCGGTGGGTTTCAAATAAACGCCTGTCTCTTAATACACACCGGGTCTGCTGGCAAATATTGTAAATAAACGCCTGGTCTCTGTTAAACAGTGGGTCTCTGTCATTGCCATTGAAGCTGAGGAAGATGAGGAGGCGCTTGAACGTAATGAACTGCTTATAATTGACAGCTCAGGATTAATAAATACTACTACTACTACTACTGATACTACTACTACTTTGCAAGAGACCGCCTGGTAAATCTGCTCCTGGCTCTTGCTAGACTAGCCGTCTACAGGAACAGGAAGCGTAAGATCATCGAGGAGGGTCTCTTTGACTGCAGGGCCATGTTCAGGGCCCTGGTCTAGTACCACTACTGGCACTAAATAGGACTATGACTACTATTACTACTAATACTACTAATAATAATAATAATAATAATAATAATAATAAATAATAATAATAATAATAATAATAATGCCTATATTTAATGCATATTTGTTTATTGCAGTTATTACGTTATTGAAAGTTTTGGTAATTATAAGCATATGCTGAAAGTAGGTCAGATAAACCTCTTGATGTATTTTAACGTGTTTTGTTGTATTAACAGTGTACAAGTTTGAGATTAAACAATACATTATTTTTGATAATGATACTTATTGTTTTTATTGTTCATTTAAAAAAAAAAAAACATTTTAGAAGTTTGTATTATTATTATTATTATTATTATTTATTATTATTATTATTATTATGCTGTAAGCATAGCCTACACGCCTGTGTTCTGATATCTACAGGGCTGTGAATCACCTAGTGGATGTACTTGTTGTTATTATTATTATTATTATTATTATTATTATTATTATTATTATTTATTATTAACAACAATGGTAGATTTAATTCCGTTTTTAAATACAAATTCAGCTTGTTAATTTTCCAATGTTTTGCATATCGTATCCTTGTTAACCACTGCATATAAAACGTGTACAATATGATGTTATTTTGGTATAAAACAAAACTGTTACTTCATTCACAATGATCTTTTTAACAAAGTTGCTGGGATGTTTAAATTGAGTTATGTTGTTGTTACAGGGTTGTGTGTTAGCAGCTTCTCAATGACCACAGAAAGCAATATAATATAAATATAAACTCCGGTCTCAAATAATCTCCTGTCTCCAGTACGCATCGGGTCTGCTGCCAAATATAGTAAATAAACGGCAGAGGCGTTTAATTGAAGTTTTATGGTACTGGATGTCTATAAAGAAACGATTATTCCCTGGTGTACTGTTCTCCTGTAATGAATCAATTGATATTGATTATTAAATACAAATGTAATACTTTTCACTGGCAATTCAGGAATGTGCTGAGGACACTGGCGACAGTTTTGAAATCAGAAAAAGAGGTATAGAATAAAGTTGATATTAGTAACAGTAATATTTTACGTGTTTTCTGAACTGGATATGTATTGTTGAAAAATTGCAATTTTTAATTTTTTTTAAATGAAAAAGTGTTAACACAATTACATTCGGTTATTCATGTTAACACTAGTTTATTCTTATTTGTGTTTTAAGGAAAGGAAATATCCAAAGTTTGTTGCAAAAGAGATGGAAAGCCTCTATATTGAAGAGTTGAAATCCTCAGTGAATTTGCTTATGGCCAACCTGGAGAGCCTGCCAGTTTCAAAAGGTGGTTCTGAATTTAAGCTTCAGAAACTGAAACGTTCCCAGAATTCCTTGTTTCTTGACATTGGAGATGAAAATGACACCCAGCTCTCCAAGTCAGATGTAGTTCTGTCATTTACACTCGAGGTGAGAAATGTATACAACACTTCTTTGTTCACCGAGTAAACAATGGCTTCAGAAATATTGTAACAAAGATAACTGTACCAGGACAAATCCACAAGAAATATTCAAAGTTCAAATGTATACAGTGCTGCCCCTTTATAAGTCAGCCCATTATATTGTAGAACAGGCTATCAGGCGATACAGTCATGGCTCCCATTTACCCCATAATTCCATCACACTAACACTAGTAGTCTCGTTATAAGGCAGAACACAAGTAGCACGGTCTCATAACTATGGCTGTCGACTACAGAGTTATAAAGAGGGAGCATTGTATTTATAAAATGGCTTGTGAATTTCCTGCAACCTGATTGACTGCTGACATTCCAATGCAATATATTGGTTTGTGTCTCATTTGATTATAATAAGGAAATGAATTTCCAAAAATGAAGTTCCAAAAAGGTTATTTGAAATCCATCCAATATAATACCACAATTGCTCCAAAACAGTAGAATATTGTATTTAAAATATAATTGAGCTATGTTCCCTAAATGTGATTACATCTGGATGATCTGATCAAGAGTGGTGGAATGGTTGCCTTATTTGGCTTCATAATTATGTACTATATTGTTTATATCAGTTAATTAGTTTTTATATCAGTTCGCATAAGACTGTCATAATCTTTTCATTGAAATCCAATTTTACACGTGTAGATTTATTCGTAAATAATCTTTTGTAATTGACACAGCTTCTTTTATTTGGATATTGTCCTCTTCAAAAATTATAATACTGGATTTGGATGTTTACCAACATATTTGTCCTCAGCTAAACACGTTCAAGTGCTGTGGTGTATGCATAATATTGTGGTCTGTTATTTCTGTCTTAGATTGTTATTGTTGAGGTGCAAGGTCTGAGGTCAGTGGCTCCCAACAGGATTGTGTATTGCACAATGGAAGTAGAAGGAGGAGAAAAGCTACAGACAGACCAAGCAGAAGCCTCAAAACCACAGTAAGAATACATTTAATTCTCCATTTCTCAGTTTTGATATAATGCATTATTGTTATTATTATTATTATTATTATTATTATTATTATTATTATTATTATTATTTTATTATTTAATGGTTTCACAGACCCTGATTTAATACTAATTTTATTTAAGCTACAGTAACATTAGGTAGTCTACATGTGTGCTAATCAAGGTCTGTGGAACCAAAATGCCTTTCCATTTTATCGCACATGCAATTATTCATCCTGTTATTATAGTATGATAATTTGCAGCATAACCATTTTATTGGTAACTAAGGGATAGAACTAACATAGAAACCTGCTGAATTTAGCTGACTACTTCAGGTTTAGTGATAAAGATGGTACTAAGAGAACACAGGAAACATAATGAGTTAAACTACACAAATGTTGTAATGACTTGTGTGCAACTTCGTTTAAAGCATAAGTCCTGCTTATCGTATGAGTTGCACAGCTGAAAAGCATCCTTATTATCCATCCATTTAAGGTTTAGTAATGTCTAAACTACAACTTGGATGCAAAGCAAACATGAATTCCATTATCATGATAGGTCCTTTTTCATTGTTTCACCTTACTGTTTTATGAGGACAACCCTGAAATGCTTCACTTATATTAATTTTATGTCATTCTAAAACTGTGATGGCTCTTGATAATACCGGAAATAATTGCATAATGAACTATAGTTGAAATAAGTAAGTGAATCATAATTTATGCGTGACACCTAAAGTCTTACAGAACACCTTTTACTAGAAACACATTACAGAAGAATTTCTATGCAAAAAAAAGGATTTGTTTTATGAGACTCCTCCAGTCCTGCTCCCTTCTGCAACAGTACTGGTGGTCTGATTGGAGTTGGCGTATTGTGATGTCGATAAGCAGTGTTGCAGAAAAAGCATGGTCTAGAAACATTTGCATGCTAGTAAGAAAAAAAAAAGACTTCTCTTCCACTGTCTTGTAGACAAAACAGTTTTGAATACTCCCTTATTTTGAATACTGACTGTATATAGGAAATGATCCCTTGATTACAAGTCTTTGGATAGCCAGAATTCACCACCAGTGATCACCTAAGTTAAATCCTGCCCATTTGAAAAAAAAATGTTCCTTGAACATACACCTCACAAATGTGTCTCAGTCTTAATGCTTTAATATGAATAAAATCACTATGGTTTTAATATTTGTATTATTATTATTGCTCTGACAAGTTGAAACACTCCTGGAAAGGCAAGCTTATTCTTTGCGCTTTTCTCATTGAAAAAGCAGGAAGATTTGCTATTTTATTTCCATTTGTCATCTGAGGTTTTCCTAGAGCTGTGTATCCTTATTGTCCTCGGATGCGGAGGAGCACCGAAACAACAATCAATATATCAAGATGAGTGTTAAAATATTGAGTGAGAAGAGTGAATCAACATAAAACAAGCTTACAGTGTTTAAGATTAGTGCATTGACAGCACCTACCAGAACACTGCAGGTGTCAGGAAGCTATTCATTTTAAAGTGTATCAGTTTTCTCAGAAATGAGATATTCTGACAAATACATAGCAAGCAAAGACTTGTACAGTATTTCACCCATAAATCCCAAGCAAACAAAACAGTATCAGTACTCTAGGTCATTTGTATTCTTATCCATTTTGCTCAGTGCAGTTTGTCAAAACTTCTTTAATACTGTTGAGCAATGCAACCCCAAGAGATGTATTATTTTTCATTTCATCCTCATTAATCCACGGAGTTTACTATTATGCAGTGTAGACATTAATTAGTATGCTTTAGCTGGACTCATTGGTCCGTGTACACATTTTACACATTTGTGAATCCATATGTGAAATTCAGTAGGAAAGAAACATTGATTGCTGGTAGAATCCAGTTGATCTGGCAGAAAGAAAAAAAAAAGAAAGTGCAGCATTTTTCTTTTGTTTTATTTCTCAGCCAAATGAATCTGCTGTAACCATGGATATTGTAATAAAGTGGTAAGAATAGAAGATAATACCTATTTAAAAATCCTATTCATACTCAACTTCCAAATCTCATTTTTGTTTTCTCATTGAACCCATGGATGTTCTCTAACAGATGAATTTTAATACATTTTTTAATAAAGCAGGCATTAAATCATACTGACTTAATTAAATGTGCTAACCGTCAGTATAATTATGTCAGCTACAAAAGGATAAACCCCATTTGGAATGGTCATTTTTATATGACACATTCATAGAGTTTGGCCTAACAAATTAATGGAATAGCTCTATATTGGAGGAGGACAATCAGCAGGTTTCACATGCCCTGATTAGCACTGATCTTGGACTACCTACTGTTATCTTAGATAAGACAGTCCAAGACTAGTGATATTTAGGGTGTGTGAAACCAGTCGAGGATGATACATTTTATTATCCACATAGGAATTCTTCCTCAAGTGATCTAAATGTGTTTACCTACCTATTTTTATTATTTTGCCTAGAGATTAAGACTTTGGTACTTGGTTATAATAACAAAGCCTGCATGTATTTCATCCTGTATGTAGGTTTAGCCCTTTAATCCAGATACACTTGCTCATCTGCATGACAATGATCTTTTTCAAGCAGCATCTACAAGGATTCCACAAGACAAGACTATAGTAATTTGGGAGACGTTGATCACATTGGTTTTAGTCGTTTTTGACTGGGATAGCTCTAGCAAATTAGCAGTATGTGACAGATTGTCATTGAAAATCACTTAATGGTGTACAGTGTGACGGATGTTCTTTCTTACTTTGAAGCAGACAATAAATTGACTGATAAAGGCAGTACAGAATATGATTTTGCCTTACACTTGTGATGTATTTCAAATAGTAACAGTTATTAGGTCTGTGTATCCCGGATGGTGGTTTAAAGTTGCAGTCGCACAGCCATGATGGAAATTAAACTAAGTTTGCTGTAATATGTGTTTCTTTCATAACTGCATGTTTGAGACCATCTGTATGCGGCCAATGGAAGGACAAAATAGATTTATAGAATTATTTTATAAGCTACATTTACTTTTAACGTGTATCAATATTGTACAGTATTAATATTTTCAGATTGAATTCTGAATATTCCTATTTCCGAGAAGAAACAAATGCTTGATTTTCAGGTGACACATTTCATTCAATCCTAAGGCAACCGTTAGAAACTATGAATCAGTGAATCAAAATGTTTTATTTTTTCAATGCTGTTTAGCTTCGGAGATAATAAGAGCTTAAGTCCTGGAGCTTTTGTCATTTTCAGATTGAATTATGAAACAGTTTCAATGGTATTTTACTAACCTGCTACATAATATAAAGTACAGTAATTTTTAGGTCTGATTTGGGGTTCTCTGATGATAGGAATATAATGGAGGTGACCATGCAAATGTATATTATCAATGTATATTATCTACGTTTTCCTGTTCCTTATAGCTCTAGTTCAGTATTTACAACAGTAAGTTATTTTTTTTTATTTAACTTTATACAATTATAAACATGTATTCCCATGCAAACATGACACTAGATTTATGGTACACACTTAGTTTGGCCAATGGCTAGTTTACCAACTGTACCAGAGAATGAACATTTTATTGTTTATAAGAGTGTGTTTTAATATAGTTTGTTTTTTAAACTTAAAATAATAGGTCGTAAATAGACTTTATAATGTCTGATTGTGAGTTTGCAATTGCCATGAGGGTTGTAATGAATCGCTTCCTAGTGGCTGATGAGTTAAAAAATAGTGACATCAGCATAAGACCCTTACCTCTCGACTCCAGAGCTTGCTCTTTAGTTGAATGACAAGTCAATTGTCTTGGAACTGTATGAATCCTGACCTCTGTGGTTGAAACAGGTAATTTAATCAAATTTGCAAATCAGAAAGGTCTGCAGCTCATGGGTGTTTTCTGATTTGAAACCCATTTGTAGCAGAACTGTTGATATGAGGCCAATAAAATAACAAGATTTTAAAGGGCACCAGGATGAATAGAATTGGTTATTCCATATATGAGACAGAGAAATATAACTGGAAATGTCTCCTAAAATGATTTCAGTTTTCATTTTTCTCAGCGTATTTGTTTTTGTCAGAATATGTATTTGAATCTGCCGCTCATAGCAGTGAAAGGGTTACATTATTTGTTGATAAAAGACAGGTCTATTTTGTTTAGTATTTTATGGCATTTCAAGCTGTGTTTTCATTATATCTGAAGTGCTTTGAAGAGTTGGAACGGGGCAGATTTAGTCCTGCTGTTACATTCAGGAGCCATCCAGGGCAACACACAGAGTAAATCATTATTTAGTAACTTCACCCTATATAGAGCAGTGCTCTAAAGGAAGATTCTGAAATACCATTTTCTTTTCACACAAGTAAATACAAATCTTTTATTTATTTATTTATTTATTTATTTTTTTAACACAGATGGAAACGTTAATTGCAGCAATATTTCAACCTGTCTGTATATTATAATTAGAACTGACCCGGTATTGGTTGTCTATTTCAACCTATCCGTACATTATAATCAGGACTGACCCAGTACTGATTGTCTATTTCAACCTGTCCATACATTATAATTAGGACTGACCCGGTGTTGGTTGTTTTTTTCAACCTGCCCATACATTATAATTAGGACTGACCCGGTATTGGTTGTACATTATACAGAGCACTCCAGTGCATCAAAAGCTCAAATACAGTATAGAAATGTCAGTGGTGCTGATTCACTAAGGACAACACATCAAAGCAATCAAAACAAGTCCTCGTGGGTAAGCAGCTTGTTATATGGTCGCTATTGTGTTTACTCAATGCTGCAGAATCCTATTTTACGACAGTATACTTGAGAAGCGATCGTCTCGTGAGGGTGCCTAGTTTAACTGCTGTGTGGTGTTACGTGTAATGGACTTTAAATTAAAATGACATTACAGTACGGTATTTTACTGTCACGACTACCACTGCATTTAAGCATATGTGGCTTACTTATTGTCTGTAATCATAATATTTTCAGTTGTGATGCAAGTCTCAGTTTTTCACTAAGCGGCGATGCAAAGCTCTGCAACCCCCCCCCCACCACCACCACCATCCCCACGCCACCACACAATAACACTTTTCAGTAACAGTGAACATAAAAACATACCTCGGTTTGATTACAAACTTGTCCAGCTTTATTGGCTGTACACGTCATTGCACTTTATACAGTACGTTTTACATGTAGTCAATTTGCCCTGAAATTATTCTTATAAACAGATTGCTTGATTCTGACAAGAGGATTATTTTACCATAGTTAGTATAGGAATTATTTTGTCCCAGTGGTTTTGATCACTCTATGCAGTTGATTTTTATGTTAGTGATTGAGTACACTGTAATTAGGACTGACGCAGTATTGGTTGTCTGTTTCAACCAGCAGCTGTATAGTCTGGATTATGTGCAACTGTAACTAGTCCTTTTATAATCTTTGTGAATTAGATTTTTTATTTTTTTTAAACAAAACTTGGTAAGTGTAGCATCTAGTGTGGAAAGCAATGAGACTGTATGTTTATTCAGCTGAGGGACACAGTTGTATCCTTATGTTAAACCTGTTTAAAACTAAAATAGTGTATACCGATAGAACATGCAAGCCAACCAGTCAACTGAAGAACTCACTGTTAACAAGACTTCAGTCACTGTTTTAGGAAATGTTTTACCTCCTTATATACTGTGTGTCTTTGAAATATACCGCAGGGCTCCAGGTTTCAAAAGTGGTAGCAAAATTCTTCCATAATTGGAAAATTATTTTGCAGTAATTACAGCTAGCTTGAACATTTGTGGCAGATTTCCACTGTATAAGAATTATTCTCCTAAACATGTTTGCTGCATATTGAATGTGATTTGATTTTACTTGGGTTTAAAAACCTTTTATCAAATATTGAGTTGTTTTTATGGCATCATGTTGAATTAAGTGTTATGTCAATATTCATGCAAGTGTTCTGAGTTCAGTTTAAGCTAGTTGACACAAGATTGCATACGTTGGGATTTCTTCTGTGAATGACAGAAATTGATTGTTAAACTAAACAGGGAAGTTCAGAAGCAGCAGAAAGATTCTGAATAGAAAACCTATTGTCTTGGTGATGCTGTATGTAAATTGTATTATGGTATCAGAGTCTGGCTCATGGTATGAAACGTATGTTTTATTTCATCCTTTTTTTAATACACATTGAGAAATATGCATCAGCAGTTCATATTGTTGTGTTGAACAGTTCTTGTTTTATATGACCTTGATTCAGAATATTCAAGTAAGATACATTATTTAAGATTTGTGCCAGTATATTTAATCACACTTTTGAGGGAAATCGGGTATTGTTTGGGTAAAGCTGTCTCTTCATCACTGTCTAGCACTTTGCAGGACTACTGGTAATGTTTCTTCCTTTAACGTGAAAACAAGGACATGGATTAATGGCAACGGCATTTATCAAATTTATTGCAAAAAACAGGATGATACAGTTAAAGCTATTTATGGTCAGCTGACGAAGCTTCCCATTTTTAATACTACAAGCAGAACAATAAATGACCAAACAAAGAGAATCAGGAATCTGCTCTCAAACCTGTGAGGGCCCTGTTGAGCCTCCAGCCACAATTCTGCAGCATAATGAACCTTCTTGTTTTGCAGGTGGGGGACCCAAGGGGATTTCACAACCACTCATCCTCTCCCTGTTGTCAAAGTTAAACTCTTCACTGAAAGTACTGGGGTCCTGGCCCTGGAAGACAAAGAATTGGGAAAGGTAATTTTTTTCTTCGGAGTTGAGGAACTCTGGGACCTATAGTTCTCACTGGAAGGGGATGGTTTGTTTGATCTGTTCATTTGTTGTGCATTACAGCTGGCAGCCAAATCTAACCTTTATTTTGTCAGTTTGCAGGCATAAAGGCGAGCAGCTCGCTGTGGCATTTTGTGTTTTATTGTTTACTGAAACTGCACCCATAACTTACATAACCTGGGGTTTTCTGAATGAAACCAAGTGGACCTTTAGTTACACTATATTCTTTTTTTACTTGGTTTGTTAAAAAATGTTCAAGTTAAATCTGAAGGTTTTTGTGGGTTGCTCACATTGTAATAAAATGCTTGTAGTGACAGCAGGGGAGCTGTTGTGTTGAGGACAGGCGCTCATATGGAATTCACTAACTTCCCATTTTACTTTCTCAATAGCGGAAATGATTAAATTCACTTTATCTACTTCTTACAGCAGAATGATATAGCCATTAACTTTTGTTTTTCATTTTATCTGATGATACCATTTTATATATAAAAAAAAATTTAAAAAATAAAAAAACACCCCCACACTTTACTTATAAGAACCTTAATCTGTTTCTCTGAAAGACAATTTCGTAGCTTGGTGGTGCTGCAATGCACATACTTGTTTAGAGACCTACTTCCGTCACCACAATAAAACTGAGAGATTTGTCTTTCTTTACAGAATGGAGCTGAATATGCTTTACATGGTAACTGTCATTATAGTAGGCTAGTGGCACTACAGTTCTGTGTAATCATATGTCTTTGATCCTGCAGCAGAAGCCTTCAACCAAACAAAGATATCTCGATACTAACAGATTTTTTAGTACTCCTACGACATGGAGGTGGTTCCACCAGGCTTTGACCCAGCGGCTCTTTTCAGCCTTTTCAGCACACTAGTGCAAGCACCTAGGCTTAATTATGCAAAATTCATGTTACTGTATGCACTGTATGTAGAAATATATGTAAAATACTGTGGGTCCTTATATTAGCCCTAATAGTGTACACCAAGAGTGATTTACTTATACCACCATTTATCACTAAATTAAACCTTGAATCTGATTTAATATGAATTTTATAGTCTTGGTCACCCCTAATATTCCTTTTTGATCACCATTCATTATTCATGTCCTGTAGATTGAGGTATGAGGCATTTAAAGGTGTGCAATATAAGTTGATATGTTGTGTGTGAGGTGTCTCTTAATGTCATAAGAGATGTCCTCTTGTGCGGTTTGGATCAGTGGACTGTGATGCGAAGCTAAAGTGATTCTGTCTGCTTAAACTGTGATAAATGATTTATTTTGTAAGAGACACCCAACACACAACATACCACTTTATTTTAAATGACAAAAATAAAGACACAGGATAAGATGTACTGGATTTGTGACAAACCCTTAATGGTTAAGTTCTCATACAGTACGTGATTTACAATAAGCACTACACACCACGTTAGCTATTTTATTGCATGAATTTTTAAATTTCTAAAACTATGCTGTGACCTTAATGTAGGCAATTATTATATCCAACAAGGCTAGATAATTACTGTAGATAAGTGCTGTATCTTATTTTTGGCCTGGACTAAAGAAGAATTAATTTATTGTTAAATATGACAACCAGTGGCTAACATGGTTTAAATCACTTTTACATTGCACTGATAAGAATCTCTGCAAACATGTTTTAAGATACAGAAGCTTTCCAATACGTCTGCCTCTAGGCTGTGATGTTTGGTTTGACTTCACTTTAGATCATGTGAGGTAAGCAGTAGAACTGCACACCAATTTAGAAGAAAAAAAAAGTCACTTGCTGTTGAACTTTATGTTAATTACCAGACAGATGCAATGGAGGAATAATCACGTTCACACAGATTCACAGTTGTTAAATTTTCATTGCTGCGTGGTGTACTATGTAGTGTGTTCTATTAATAGGTAATTATAGCTTTCCTTTAATGAATGTGCCATCTGTCATTCTGTTAAGCATTGTACTGAGTAAGGATGCTCACTGTCTGGTGTGATTTAGGTTCCTGGGGTCTATCCAATTGCGTATCATTTTTGCCGCCATTTCTTCACATTCGCCATTACCAAGTACTGTTGTGCTTTCAGTAAAAAGCAGAGGAAAATGTGTTGTTCATCATAGAAAAGCACCCATTTGTCAGAATATAAACAAATCTGTGATAAACACATCTAGTGAATGTGATGGAGTTAGTGGGTTTATTAACCTAGCCTCAGCTGTGCCAAGCGTACAATGACAAGCTGCCACACTCAATCTGCCATATCATGTTTATGACATCCAGTGGTTATCTTGCTTGCAGCTTTAAACATTGATAGATATTTCTCTTTCCTTTTATCAGGTTGTTCTGTATCCAACGCCAAACAGCCCAAAGTCTCCAGAGCTGCACAAAATGATAGTTCCAAAAAACAGCCAAGACTCACAGCTCAGAATAAAGCTTGCTGTACGGATGGACAAACCACCAAATACGAAGCATTGCGGGTACTTTTTTTTTCTTTTTTTTAAACGTATTTTGTTAAAAAAAAATATTACTGCTTATGACAAGTGTGTGAGCAATAGCAGTGATGAAATGCAGGCACAGTGTGTGGAATCTGTTATGAAATACATAGTCAGTGCAAATAGATTATAACTACTGTACAGTGTTAGGCCTCTTCAGAACAAAGATTGAGAAATTTGTGAAACTTATTGCCAACTTCTACAGAGGCTTTGTGACTTAACTGGGAAAGATATACTTTTCTCAGTCTGGCAAACTGTAGGCTGGATGGAGCAGTTGAGTGCTAATATATATTTAAAAAAAAAAGTGTGTGTGTGTATAATACATGGGTGAAGGCTATATTTATCCTGTGCCATTTGAAAAAAAGGCATAATAGTGACGTCAGAAAGTGATAATTCCTCTAGAGGAAAATATACTTGAACTTTGGCCCATTCTACTCCTCGAGACCATCACTTTCAATTCAAACACAAAATGCATTGTTTTCAATCACTCAACACCCAGAGTACAGAAATGTTCATTAATGATCAACAAAATGAGAATATGTTAAAGATGTACAGCTAGTACATTCGTAACTCGGAGAAAAGGATAACGACACAGAACGTCTGTACAGCACTGAAACACTACGTTTAAAAAAAACTGAACAGTACTGCTGAACCTCGTCTTTAATATTAGCATCACAAGGGTATCCACGTATTATAAACAATAATATAAGGGCCTTTTCAGTGAGTTATGGGAAAACAATTCCATCTCAAGTTTTTGTGACAGTTTATAAATTACTCGACCTTCGGTCTCGTAATTTATGACATCACAGAAACCCTAAATGAAATTATTTTCCTGTAACTCACTGAAGCCTGTATATTAACCAGTAACAAAAAAGGAACAATGTTTTTTTTTTTTTGTTTGTTTGTTTGTTTTTTTAAATGTAATATAATGTTAAGCTAGTTGTTAACTGCTCATAAACTGTAATACCACTTATATGGGTGAGCAACACCTAGAAAGCGTTGAAATTGGAAATAATGAAACGCCAAACTCCCAAAAAACAACCATCTCTTTAGAAGGTATACATCTTTGTAGGAAATCAACATGATAACTATGTTCACATGAAGGATACATTGGCAATGCTTGAGTTCTGAGAGCAGTGGGTTGAGAAGGAATTACAGAGTGACTCTGTAGGTGACAGTTGGTACATATACTGTACCCCAGGGCTCAATACTCTTTCACATTCTTTTTAACAAAAACGTTGCTAAAGGCTAGCGTTGGCTTTGTTTCCATCAAATTTAACACAGAGGACATTCCCTGATGATCACATTAAACAGTGCGTGTCTGCTCAACTTACACAACCAGCTATCAGGCTGACAATTCTCCTCTCAAAACATGACTTCTCACCTTATTGTGGTGGATGTACCGGCACTAAACGCAATGCCAAGTACCAGATATCTAGGTTCATATGATGGTCAGATATTGATTATGATTCTAATTTTTTTACATTCCCCTGTTAACCCACATAGTCATTCTTCTCTACCTCAGGGTACCATCAAGATTCATGTGTTTGTTTTCTTTTTTCGGCTGGAGATTGTGTTGCAGTCTGTTTTATTTCACAGTCAAAAGTGCTAGGTGGAAACAGAACTAGTAGAAGAAAGGCAATAGCAGGACACCTTTCTATAAAAAGCCTATCCTGAAGGTAGTGTGATAAAGGAGTGTGCTTTTAAAAAATCTTCATTTGTGTGAAACTAAACCTTGAAAGAAAGTGTACTAGCGCCATCTATCTGTCATCTGTAGAATCATCGCTTCAAATGCAAGTGGTTCACTGGGGTTTGCATGTATTAAACTGGCATATGTCACAATTCATTGCGAATTGTGTACACTTTGTACCATGATAGACGTGTGTAATTAATAGATAACGTAAATGATAATGGTTCTTAAATGATGCATACATGCAATTTATAGTTAATGAATACCTGCTCTTTCTATCTCATTTAAGTTTTGCCTTTAAACAAAATAGTCCATTATCTATGTATCGTATTACCAAGTAGCCCGTTGTGATGCATAATTTAACCACCAATTGTCATCCACAATGGGCACTATTTGTGTGTGTGTGTGTATGTGTGTATATATATATATATATATATATATTTCAAAATTTTCACCTTTTGTTGCCTTATATTACCTGGAATTAAAAGCATTCAGTTAGTTGTTTTTTTGTTCATTTATCTACACATCCTACCCCACAACTTCCAAGTGAAAAACATATTCTAGAAATTTGTAGAAAATTAATTAAAAATAAAAACTGAAATAGCTTGGTTGGATAAGTGTCCACCCCCTTGTAATATAAATTAGCTTAGGTGCAACCAATCGCCTTCAAAATCACACACCAAGTTAAGTGGCCTCCACCTGTGTTAAATTGTAGTGATTCACATGATTTCAAGATAAATTAGCAGTTCCTGTATGTTCCTTCTGCTGGGTTTTGAATTTCTATTTCTTGTAACATTCTGACCTACTGTAAATGTAGGTCATGGTGATATACTTATGTGAGTGACAACCTGTATAAGTGTTGTTTGCATCCTAGGCTAGGGATATTTTAAGCTTTTTTAGCTGCAGCTCCTGGATTTGTTTGCAGTCTACAGATGACAAACGACACAGTTATTGAGGCATACAAAACAACACAAAACACTTACGGTTAAATCACAGTTCTCCTTTACAGGTCCTCTCGTAACCATAACAAAGGAACAGATTGCTTCACCACATCCCCTGATATACTCTCAGTCACCCCCCATTCGGTAGCAATCACTTTTCCGATTGCCACATCGCCTACCGCATTAAGGCAATGACTTCTGGTATTGTGACTCCACTCCCTTTCTGAATGGCCAACTTCCAACTTTCCCTGTAATGAATTGACAACCCATCCAGTCCGGGGCACACTGTTCCTGTTATAGCCCTCACAGATCGGGAAGGAGATTTATCACTTGGATTCACTCACTCTCTGTCACAAGCCCAAGATTCAAATAAAAAAGTGAACCAGGATTTGTAAGAACTGCCAAACACATTTAGCGGTATGAAAGGTCAACACGGTTTAATTAAGTTTCTTCTATTTATGTCCCTGCATATTAGCTGAAGAACAGCACTTCAATGAATGCCCTATGGCATCTTAATTAAGTGGATAGAGATTCCAGCTTCATTATATCATATTAATTTCTGATGTTGCTTTCCCATTGTCATTATACTTTCCTGCTGTGCAATAATGTGTTTTTTTTAAGTACAGTAGCATCAGCTCTGTAACCTCATGTTCACTCACCTTGTGGGCCAGAACCAAAGGTCAGTATGAGTCAAATCCTGGAAGGACCCACCTGTATATTTGCAGGGAGACAGTAAATATGTGACCTGAACCATGTCGCAGGAACAGCAGTTTTCGGCGTCTTCCTTGGCATTTATACCATGAGCATCTATTCCTTGTTTTGATGGATGGAATGAAATTGTGGATCTTTCATTTTCTCATTTAACCATTGATCAGTAGGAAGCTGGGAGCCTGTTACATTCCCTGGATTATGAAATAAGATACACCAGCTTATCTTTGTAATAAGATTTATCTTTCTTATCATTATGAAAACTGCCATCTTGTATCCATATCATGTTGTTGTCATTCCATTTTTAGAACTAAACTAAGAAAAACTGAAAAGGGAGCATAACAATTGATTTGTAAAGGTAAATGCTTTATATTTCTTTCATTTTCTCTTTGAACCATTGGTCAGTAGGGAGCTGAGAGCCCCAGAAATCTGTTTTTGTAATGTTCTGGCCTTATCAGGTCTATACTGTACTGTAAACTGGTTGCAGACAGATTGGAATAGTTTTTAACTTGTTGTTGGTAAATATTTGATTCTATCATCAGCGTGGGAACCTACATGCTGAAAAGTGAGAATGTTGATCTGTTGTTTTCTTTTTAATGAACATAAGTGTCAGGACTGCAGTTAACTCGATCTGCTATAAAGGAATGTGCCTATCTTGAGAGGACTTTGTCCTGCCCATTCACAGGATTTTTTACACATTCTGTTTAATTAAACGTTTTTTGAGAAGAAAAAAAAGGATGCTGCATTTGCATTTTCTAGTAGAACCAGCAGATGGCACTGCAAATTAATAAAAGAATCCCCAAAAATAAAGCATGCCTTTGCAGTGTTGTATGAAACTTCGGATCAAAAACAAAATCTAAATAAATAACAGCAACACATGAATTTAAAAGTAATTCTGGAAGCATTCTAATCTATGGGTTAGATGCCCCATTTATCCAAGCATCCCACCGAGGCTTGGCATTAAATTCTCATTTATCACACACTACCCCATGCAGTATTGCTTATATCTCCGGTGAGCAACTATTCTTCCTGCCAGTCCTACAGTTGCTTGTTGTTGGGAGCTTACTTTACTCTGTCTTTGTCAGTGCGTGCTGGGATTGCATGTGCTCTGTTGCTGGTGTTAATGAGTGCATGCTTCCCGTAATATCAACTGGATGAGCCCTTTAAAAAAATTGCTCACAGAACTAGCTTATACAACATTTGCTGTTTATTTATTTATTTTTTCTTCAGATATCATTATTATGAGCCAGGCTTTTGTTTTTTACATGGGTGAGAAACACTTAAGAATGTAAATACAGTCCTTAACATACAAGTTCTTAGTGGTAACATGAATCAGAAAAATTGAAAGAGTCAATGAAAACTTTCAGTTAACCTTCTGATACTCCTAGACAGTCAAGAACAGCCACAGCTACCGAAAATTAATGAAACCAAAAGGTATGCAATGCTTCTTAACCGGTTACATAAAAATAAATAAATAACTAAATAAAAAGTGAAAGCTAAGGATTTGTTGGTAATTATTCAGTTGTCTATTCTGATTTAAAGGTGCAACGAACCGTGAAAGTTCGCAATCGTTTCACATATGGATCCCACCACTGCCACCATATGTGAAACGATTGCACAACTCTCACGGTTCGTTGCCCCTTTAAATCAGGACCCAGAAGTTGATTTTTCTTGCGCTTATGCACACTTTTAATAAACCCAAACAAAAATAAACAAAACAAACACCTGGCTCTTTCTTGAGCACTAACTATTCCACACAGGAACCTAACTCACTCAGGACAGCTAAGCTGTTTACCTGTAACACACCTTGAAATAAACAGAACACACAAAAAGGCTTTCTCACACTACCTTTTTTTTTTTTTTCTACTACAATTGCGCACACCTACAATCGGGCTCCTCACACACCAGCAGCCTTGAACAGACTGGCTGCCTTCTTTAAATACCCTGCACCTGGCTCTAATTTACAATTAACACCAGGTGCAGGGGATAACTAATAATTAAACAATAAACCCATTACACCCAAATGTGCATTCTCACATATTTCTGGGCAGGGAAACTTAACCCCTTCCCTGCCATGTTACACCTGCCATGTTACAATATATATATACACACATACATATAGTACAGTCTGGTCTGAAATGCCACATCAAGTCAACTTTTCATGAGCAAACCAAGATCTAGTATTTTGTAAATTTTAAATTGCAGGCCACAGCTACTTTTTTAATGATCTCACAGCAACAGAAACAGGAAGCCTTTGAAAGAAAGGCCATATTGGACAACACATTGCTTGACTATTTTTAACCTGTTATTGGAGATGGCTTGATAAAGCGACACTGAATATTTCTTTTTTACTTATTGCACATTACGCCAATCTCCATTAGTATTCATATAGAAATGATTGACTGGGGAATTTAATCCCAAATGATTAGAGCATAGGGGAGCTAAAGGGTTTTTCCTGGAATAAGATTTAAAGAGTAGCAGCCGGAGCTGTTTACTTGCTTGAATGTAATTACTCAGGAGGACCTACACATTTGATGAGTCCGGAGGAGGTGAGTGTGTATTTTTAATTGCCTGAGGATATAATTTTAATTGTAATGTCATTCTGCACTGACCTTAAATAATTGGGCTGGATTGTTGATGAGAACAGTCCACACTCCTCTTCATGCCTGAATTGAGCTAAATTTGAGGTCGTGCCATAAGCATAAAACACTCAGTGGCATAAGTAGTAATACAAAATGTTCAATTAGTAGTAATACTAATTAATTAATTAAAACTCAATATTGAATACATTTTAAAGCTAGCACTTGAACTGACTGTACTGCATATTTAGTATAATATTATTCTGTACATGAAAATTAATAGTCATATAACCCCCAAGAATCATAATCATTATACAGCATCAATTTTATACTTGACATTTGGATTCTCTGCTCTGTTTAATTTCACATGCACCTGAAATGTTAGCTTAACTAGTTGCTGTGGGAATTTAGACCTCTGTGCACTGTTCCCAGATTTTAAGGTTGAGTGATCCTGCTAAAACAGCCATCTGTTGATCCTAATAGCGAAGTAAAGGCACTTTGTGAGTGACTGAATGCCTTTTCAGCCACTTTTACTTCATCTAAATGGCTGACAATCTGTCATGGCTAGTCCTTTCTGAAGTATATGAGAGTATTAGTAAAAGAAAAAAAAAGTTAATTCTCTTTCATACCCCATTGAAGACAGAGATTCCCATAACATGACAGAAGTTTCATTGTAATACTCTTTGTTCCATTAACTCAGAATGTTTGATATACATAAAGTACATGTCCTTTTAATTTACCAAGTCTGAAATGGTTGTCTTACCAAGATAACTGGGCATATGTGAATTGAAAGGCTTACTCTAATCATAGCGTACTTCGCAAACAATAGGGTCTAGGTTCTTAATGTTAGTAAGAATCTTGTAAACATCAATTGCTCTTGCAACAATACAATTAAATTGGACTCCTGCAGGATAATTGATGTCCATTTTAGACGTATATAATTGTTTTGATAGTTGCATCAACTTAATAATGTTGCATAGCATATGGGACCTAGCTTGCCTTTAGATATGTGTAAATCTGAACAATTACATCTGTTGATTTATTTTAAAAAAAAAAGCTTTTTTTCAGGCCAAAAACTGGGTGGTTGGGTAAATAAATTAACATAATGGATTCATGAAACTGTCTGTCAGTAGAAGACCTTGATAATACTCAACAGTTGTATTAACTGCAGTTTTTACAATATTGAATTTAACAGTAAGGCAAACTGTCATAAGCAATAGTTAATATCATGTATCACAGCATACTTTCTCATTGCCAGGTCTGAATCAACATAGAGTTTGAGCTTCATTAATGTGTCAATGCAGATGAGAGATGGAAAAGGTACAACAGGCTGACAGCTATAGCTGCTGCTGTGACTGTTAAGATTATATATAGAAATGGTTCATTACCCTGTCTTATTACAGATTTGACTGTTACACCAAACTCATAAGGATTTTTAACCTAAGACAACCAATTAGACATATAAGAAATATGCTCATTTACTGTAACAAGGCCAGGAAAGGCTAGTGAGAGATCCATCTGATGTGCTTGTTTGTATCCTGTCAAGTTCAGTTTCCATCAGAATTAATCACTACTTATTTCACAGTTTCAAAGACTGTGAAGTCTGTCTGCCTGACTCACTACATTTTTTATTGTGTGTATATTGAATTCATATTTATTTACTTTTTCATAGTACTTATCCAGGGTGACTTACAATTGTTACAAAGTATCACAGTACAAAGTATCACATTATAAATGATCACATTGCAAGTTATCACATTCTAAAATATCACATTACAGAAAATCATAATACAGATGAGAGCAGTTGTGAAAATACAATAAGATCAAATTCAAGTAAGAGCAAAATAAAAAATACAGTAAATTATAAGTAAGCACAAGTTTGACTAAGAGCAGATAAAACTTAAATAAATATTTGCTTATATGAGTAAAATCCAGTAAGAATAGATGGTAAGTATGATAAATGGATGAGAATGATTTCAAATACGAGCAATTAAAAAAAAAAAAAACTAAAAAAAACGTGAGTGTGGTTACCTATAAGTAAAATCAAATACAAGATATAGTAAGTAGTTATAGTTAGGGGCAGTAGTTGAATGCAGCAAGGTATGGAGCAGTTCAGTGCAAGTACAAGCTGATACAAGTACTGGTACAAGTGGGTGCCATATAGTCCAGTATGATTGAGAGTTGTAGTGTTTACAGATGCTGTCTGAGCAGTTGTGTCTTGGAGGAGGTGCTGGAAGGTGATCAGGGACTCAGCAGTCCTGATATCCGTGGGTAGGTCGTTCCACCACTGAGGGGCAAGGGTAGAGAAGGAGCGGGCTCTGGAGGCGGGGGAGCGGAGCGGTGGTGCAGCTAGTCTGCCAGAGGTGGAGGAGCAGAGGGGGTGAGAGTGGGTGTAGGGAGAAATGATAGTCTGACGATAGGAAGGAGCAGAAAGGTCAAGACAGTGAAAGGAGAGTACAAGAGTTTTGAATTGGATACAAGAAGCGATAGGGAGCCAGTGCAGAGATCGGAGGAGTGGTATCGCATGGGAGAAATGAGGAAGGGAGAAGGCAAGGCGAGTTGACGAAGTGGACGGGTAGCAGAGGCAGGAAGGCCGGCCAGGACGGAGTTGCAGTAGTCAAGGCGGTACAGGGAATTATCAGCCTTGTGGAGTAGTCGGTGAAGAAGGGGCAAATTCTGCGTATGTTTCTGAGGAAGAAGTGACAGTAGTGTGTGTACCAGAGTACAGATGTTCTGAGAGTAGGAGAGGGAGGGGTCAAGGATGACACCAAGGTTCTTGGTAGAAGAGGAAGGAGAGAGGGTGGCAGATTCAAGCAGAATAAAGATAAAGAGATCAGCAGTGGGGGAGGAAGAGGGGGAAGAAAAGGAGATCTGATTTTGAGAGATTGAGTTTGTGATGATGCAAGGTATCCATGAGATGGCCGAGAGTGCAAAAAACTCTGTGTCTCCGTCTTGCAGAGTGTTGCTTTACAAAACGACAGAACACGTTAAAGCTGTTTCTATATTGCTATTCTAATCTCCCGAGGCTGCTGCTCTTAAGCACGTGCTTCTTGCTGCATTCGGCAGTTTTGTTGGTAATTTACCAAGTACTGACCACTACCTGTTTAGGATCATCAGTTTTAAGTCAATAAGTATTTTAATAATATTCTTCTTCTTATTATTATTAATAATAATACGTTTTCCTGAATTTGGATTTATGGACACCTTAAACTTGAGTACATTTCATGTTTGTTTGTTTGTTTTTAAAATTTATATATTGTTTTAATATTCTAAGAAGATATCAATACAGTAGAATGGAGGAAGTGTAGAAACTCCAAATCAAAAGGTTGGGACCCAGCAGACCTCCCATAAAATTAGCGCAGGTGAACAGTGACAGAGGACGAGCATACACTTGAACATTTAACAAGTCCTGGTATAAGCCAAGGCCATGGGGTTGTGCAAGTGAAAGCCACAGTGCACTGTTTTTGCTTTCCTTATCTCCTTTTTGCTAAGGCTCGGGTTGACACTGATGCAGCATGGTCAAGAACTGGAGTTACAGACCTGCAACATCTGTCTTCCAAATCAAAGAAGCATGAGGTTTCTAGAGTTCATAAAACATGTGAAATGCATCTAGGTATGTTAGGTGGAGTGAATATTGCTGTCCAACTTAGCAGTGCTTACTGAAACACCATAAAGAAGCACAATGAAGAAGTGTCTAAAAACCAACACATACTTACACACATCATTGAGTGCATAAAGTTCTGTGGAGCTTTTGAATTGGCCCTATGAGGTCATGATGAAACATCGTCATCTAATCCTGGTGTGTTTCTTGGACTGGTAGATTGTGTTTCGAAGTGACCAGGCCATGGAAACACACTTGAAGATGGCCACAGTCTTTAAAGACACCTCAAAGACTGTTCAAAATGAACTTCTAGGCTGCATGTTAGAGGTTTGTGGAAAATATTGTGAAAGAACTGAAACAGACTGATTATGTTGCTATTCAAGTGGGTGAAACCAGTGAGATTACAAATATTTCCCAAAGTGTACTAATTTTTTGGTACATTGTTCCCAAAACTGGACGTGTTGTTGAGCATTTTGTTGGATTCACTGAGTTGAAACATGAACATGCTGAAGCTATTTCCACTGGCATTATGCAACAGCTAGATGCCATATTCACAGAAGAAAGTGAAAAGGCTAAAATAATTACACAGAGCTATGATGGAGCTAGTGTAATGCATGGCGAGACTGGTGGGGTCCAGAAGCTTGTAAGGGACAAATATCCAAATGCACATTATGTCCATTGCTATGCCCATCAACTAAATCTAATAATGAGTCAAGCAGCAAGCAAGGCTAGAATTTTTTTTCAGACCCTCTCTGGTTTTTCAACATTGTTCTCTCGCTCTCCAAAGAAAAATGCTGTTTTGGATGATGTTGTAAAGAAAAGACTTCCAACTACTACTCAAACCAGGTGGAATTTTCATAGTCGAGCAGCGAGGACAGTGTTTGATCAGTAAGAACATCTGCTGGAGTGTTTTCAAACAATCAGCGATTCAGGAGACTTTGACAGCATCAGAGTTAGAGAAGCAAATGTGTTTTGCCATAGCCTCAATGACAGAGAGTTTCTGTACTTGTTCCAAAAGATAATGCTGAAAGTGGGTATTTTTTATGGGAAACTTCAAAACACATCTGTTGATGCTAATGCAGTGGTCACTCAATTTGTTGAAAGCATTCAGGACAAACGAGCATCTATTGGAACACTAGAATCCAGCCTTCCTGAGAACCTGCCACCAATGCGAAAAAGAGGAGGCCCAAATGCCACATAAGATTGTAACACTGCTGCCTTGAAAATGTGTGATCATAATCTCTCATGCCAAAGAATGGTTTGCCTTCGGAAAGCACCTTGTTGCTGCAAAATTGCTGCAGAGTGACAGTTTTGATGAGAATCAGGTAGCTTTCCCAAACAGTATACTAGAAGAAACAGTTCAAGCATATCCAATGTTTGGAAAGACCTCTTTATGCATTGACTTACAGTGTATGAAACTAAAGATTTTAAAAGTGCTGAAAATGCATTAAGTATGCTTGAACTGATGCTATATAACAACTTGGACAAAACATTTCCAGAGATTACAAAACTACTGAAAATAGTTATTACCACTCCAGTGACTACAGGCAGAAAGGTGCTTCTCAACACTGAAACAGATAAAAAAAAATCTTCTTGAGAAACAGTATGAAAACTGAATGATTAAATGCTTTAGCCATGTTATCAATTGAAAAAGACATGATGACTGACAATTCTGACTTGAATAATAAAGTAATTGAAAAGTTTGACACAATAAGACATCGCAGAGCAAACTTTTAGTTTTGCTTCCAGCAAGAAACAGATTCACTAGATAGTGCGTATACCACAGAGGTCGGCCCTGGACGCCACCCCCACAGACCCCACCCTGTCATCTACATCTGAGGTGTGAACACCCAAAAATGTTGGCCACCAGTCAACCACTGGAGCAGAGAATATGCTGACAGGAAAACAGTGATCTGGCGGTGTACCGCTCCCTCAAGGATTTTAGAGAGGAGTGGGAGGAGGTAGACAGGACGGTAGTTCTGGAGGGATAACAGATTCAGGAAGATTTTTTTTTTAAGATATGGTGATGCAGGCTTATTTGGAGGCAGAGGGGTGTTGAGAAGAGAGGAAATACAAGGGAGTAGAGCAGGGGCAGCAGCCTGGAAGAGGTGAGTGGGGAGGGGGTCCAGAGCACATGTGCTGGGTTTATGGCTCTGGAACAAGGAGCAGAGATCGGAGCCTGAGAGGGGTGACGAGAAGGTGGGTAGAGTAGTAGGGGTTGCAGAGGTTGATGGGGAGGGAATGAGCAGAGGACAGGGTATGGGTAGGGAAGGAGGCGAGGTAATGGTGAGGAAGAGTTTGCAGATGTCTGTGATTTTGGAGGAGACTTCAGTAGCATTATGCCTAAATTCCTGAATACGTACAGTAATTAAAGAGTTCATTCAAGTAATTAATGTTTTAAGTGAAGAAAAAGGAAGAATTACAAATTAGAACTGTAACTAATTGGCAAATAATTGCTTCTTTCTCTGTTGAGTGAATTTCATTCCATTATATAAGAAACATATTGAGAAAAACCTAAGTACTGTAGTCAAGACTGTACATACAGTATATTCAAAGGGAAATTTCTTTAATGACAGATTTTTTAATGTTATTCTGATCTAAGTTCTTTATGTTATTATCCATGAACAGATTAATCTGTAGTTTGTATTGTTTCAACATTCTAGCCGAGATATTTATAGTATCAGCTTTTAGCATATGACAGCAGAGCCTTCTCATTTCCAGACGGCGGCCGGCTAAATTGACGTCTACTTTGCCCGATGAGCCGCCAAAAATAGTTAATTAAACAAATAAATAAATAAATAATTTATAGTGCTCGTATGTTTCAATGAATAGTATTTAAAATGTTTATTTTGTTACAGTAAAATAGCGGCAATTTCCACAGTGCATTACAATTGTAAGTCGAGTAAAACATTCCTTCTCTGAGGGCATTTCGTTTTTGGGCTTATGTTTCCATGGACACCGTGAATGGACCAATCACTTTCGAGCTTACAAGTGATGTTGGTAACGAAGGCCGAACTATAGACTCATATACCTGTCCTGAATCAGTAACCGTAGAGCAGAGTTATGACATTGTAAATTTAAAAATAAACAACTACGTTTTCTGTGTAAGATCGTCTTTTTACTCAAAGTGTACGAAATACAGTGAGTATATGTTATAGCATTTTACAATGTCTTATGCATTGACTTAGAAGACCGACCTGAAACCTAGCATATACAATTAATTCAGGAAACTATTCGCATTGTGCAATGAATGAATATGAATTTTAAGTGCTTTGCTTTGCTGATTTCAGTCTTTATTAAACGAAAATTATCACTATATGAATTACAAGATGTACCGAGCAGATCTTTTTCTGCATAATCAGTTGCTGTAAAACTGTGATAACTAATATTACTGACAGTTTAGACACAAAATGCAGATAAAAAAAAAAAGTTCGCCCACACACACAAACACCCACGTACAAATACACATAAGCACGTAGTATCAATGTTCAAATAGGCACGGTACTTAAGTTAGTTATTTTTAGAAGAATATCAGAGCTCAAGTCAAATGGAAATGTATGTTCAAATGTATGTACAGTACGAATCTCTTCATCTCATGGCAACACATTCTGGTAAAATTGAGCTACAACCGTGTTACATTGAAAGTTTGAAATAGAGTGTATACAGTCTACGTTAATACACGATTTGTATGTGTAATGTGTACGCCATTACACCATTTTTCCATTTCATATTCATATTCATATTCATATTCCTATAATATATATATATATATATATATATATATATATATATATATATATATATATATATATATATATATATATATTATAACGTGTGTGTGTGTGTGTGTGTTCTGGACTTTTACTTTCAAGCTACGTTGTTCAAGTAAATGCCAATACATTATTTATTGTTATTTGTATTGATTTTAATCAAGCAACAGTTAACAGAATTACAAAAATATTAAAGGAAAGAAAATAAGTAATAAAACTTACTGTAGAAGTCGATTTAATGTTTACAGAAAATGCAACAGAAAGGTGCCTCTAAAAATCGTAAAATCAACTGTGTGTAATTATTGCAAAAAATTTGCTTCAATATGTATACTTTACTTAGTTTAAAATTTACTGTGTGCTAACACAAGTTTGTGGTTTTAAAATTCAAATATAAATACATTACTTTGTAATTACTTTTCATAGACACATAAGAAACTTTTACTTGCTCTTTAAATCTCAATGCCTAAAATAATAATAAAAAAATGAACACGGTTATACACTGACTTGGAATTTTGTGTCCCTATTAAGGCACATATTTAGGATATGCAGAATTTAGACCCATGCAAAACCCTGTAATTTTTGTTTTTGTTGTTGTTGTTTTGGAGGGGGGGGGGCACACTTGCCTTGCCCCCTCCCCTCCCCCCCCCCCCCCCCCCCCCCCCCCCCCCGCCTTCTACTTGGGATTTCTAGCCACCTGGTTTAATGAAAGAAAAAACAGACTGACTGGCAATATGTCTCTCTTAATTGAGTCTATATGTTACTAGATGATAACACATATTTCTATTAATTGGAATAGGTTATTCCAACAAATTCCTTTAAATACAGAAAAGGAATGTCATAAACAAAATAAAGAAGGCTATCACTAATAATAATACCGTTTATAATATTCCTTAATTGGAAGTCTGACAGATTTCTGGTGAAAGACATTTAAAGACACTATAAAATTGAAAAATTATTTCACGAAACACTAAAAAAACGTATTTAAGTTATTAGTTTAGTAGAAAACGCAAAGTATTGCACAGAATATTTTGTTTTTAGCAATTAGATATGCAGTACTTAAGTAGCGCTTTGCTAAATTGTTGGATTTTTAATTATTTTTTTTTTATTTTGATTTAGTACCCTGGCCAATCCCAGGAAATAACTCATCAACGTGTATGCTAAATAAATATATTTATTTCTCTATTCGGTATAAAACCGTTATGTATTTAATATAACAATATGCTCTTGTACAGTGCTTTGCAAAGGCGATTAGTATAAATGAAGAAACAGGAAGGAGCCGTAAAGTTATTGTTGTGACTAGTTTCTTGCCAGTTTTATAATAGTTCTTTTTTTATTATACGTGTCGGAAAATGTATGTATGTGACTTAAGATTTCCAGAAGAGGGCACTGTTGCAACTGTTGTAACCGCCTGCTAAACTACAGCAGTCATTCTAATTTTGCTTACGACTAAATTGTCATTTTCTTTCTGCTACTATACCAGAAGAGGTTATTCATGCAATCAGTTTCATAGAGACATCTGTAGTTGGTAAGGTTTCCAAGCTGTCACCGAAATGCTTGCACTTCTATGTTACAGTAAATCTGTTACTATATGTCTCTTAATTAAATAGTTATGTAGCTGAAGCGACATGCATATCTCAAATTACTGACACTTAAAATTAAGAGAATTTTTACAGTTGCATGGCAAACATTTAGCTTTAATCAACGTTTTTTTTAAATTTGGTTATGTATTTTTAAACTGTTACGCTATAAATTTCGAATTACAATATGTTTATATGGTACCTTGTTTAGAACTTCATATTCTAATCTGATATTAAATGCAGTTTGAGGGGTCTATTCATTTGATGTAAAGCGCTGTGGTTCTAAATAGCAGTAGTATTCAAATCACTTTATGAGCTCACTTGCACAGTTAGTTGTCTTTAAAGAGGCCTGGGTCATTCCATATGAAATCAATCAGAAAACGGCCTTTTTTCACCTGACCTCCTCTGATTTTGATAAACTCTTGCATTTTATTGTCTTTGGAGGAAATGGTTACACTGAACTGTAGGCCTGAGTGACCTCCCATTCATGAGATACAGGTCATCAAAGCTTGACCTGATTTGGACACCCACCATACCTTTACATGGTCATAACTTCCTCCATAATTGACATAGAAAGCTGGTGCTGGTGTCATTTTAAAGCTCATAAATAGGACTATCTATTAATCAAAACTGATGTGTAATAGAAGATAAAAATGGTTTTGTGAATCAGTGACCTTTGACGTCACCCAGGTCAAATCACGTAACGATGGCTTTTTGTCAGTTTTTGATTGTAGCCTAGACCCTTATCTACATTTCCTGCAAGTTTCATTTTGTGCCTGTCATTGGTAGATGCACAACACAGAGGTGATTGTTCATGTCAGATGAATCTTCTAAGTGAAGTGATTACACACCTAATGCAAGTAAACAAAAGTATTTCATTACAATCGAGTATACTCTCTTCTCCTGTGAAACTGACGCTGCAGTGAAGTGGTGCAGCTGTAACAGCTGTTAATATATTAATGAATTAACCAAGGTGCCCTATTTACACAATTGGCTAAAACAAACAAATACAGGTGAATTAAATATAAATCTATACCGAATTGTGCACGTTTAAATTTGTCCCCACCAGTGGTACTTCTGTCAGCGTATGTTTGATATTTTAAGTGATGCTTCTTCAGGAGTTGTAATTACAACTGTTCAAATCCAATCAATCACTGTGCCTGGAAAAGAAAACATATTGTTAGAAGTGGTGCAAATGTAAATATTTCATTTTCAGGTCTCTGTTATTATATTTCTGCATGCAACACAATTTCCCACTCACCTATGCTTAAGTTTCCCTTTTCCTTCCGTAGCCACTCTGTCAAGTCTTTTGCTGCTTTGGCCATCTCCTTTGGCAGTTGTTGGCTCCACTGATGTCAGCACACCCCCCTTGTCTACAGTAAATTGTCCATTTGTGTGCAGGAAGTTAATTTCAGCCTCCCGTTTCACTTATAAGATTCACCTGACACTCTGCATTGAACTCTGTGCTGTGCCTCAACCAATGGCAGGCACAAAATGAAACTTGCAGGAAATGTAGATAACTGACAAAAACACAAGGTTAAGTGATTTGACCTAATTTGATTTTATTTAACTTACACTTCACAGAACCTTCCATAGAATGAGAAGATAGTGAAATCTGAGTGTTTTAAAACAACACCGAATCTACTTTTCTGTGTCGAGGAAGTTATGACCATGGAAAGTTGGGTAGGGAGTCCAAAACTTTGATGGGATCTATCTCATGAATGGGATGTCACTCAGACTTAAAATGTACTCTGTAACCACTTCTCTCAAAGCCAAACATGCATGGAATTTTTTTTTTTTTTTTTTTTTTTTTTTTTTTTTTTTTATCACAAATGAAAGGATGTTGAGGTTTTTGGTGATTGATTTCATATGGAATGACCTGCCTGTTTAAATTATTTTAATAGCGACTGTATTTTAAAGCTAATGTACTCAACAACTCACAATGTGGTTCTGAAATAAAAAAAGTAAATAGATAAAAATAAATAAAAGACAAACACTTGAGTACATGTAAATGTCCCCAGTGCACCTTTTGCAAGGAATGGTTTAATATCATGGAAGCAAAACAAATTACAAAAACAACAAGAAGAATATACATTTTAGTGATGCATTGTAAGGGGTTGATGATCCTGTCCATATTGTGTTAATTTGGATGTATCTCTTATCTTTGAATTAAGGGAAAAATGGCTTTATCTTGTGGATAAAAAGAAGACTTATTTTATGCAGCAAGCACAGAATGCCGAGTGATGACTAAAAGTGCCTGTGGACATTCTGTCCTACTGGTTTTCACATCCATTACTATGATGCCCACAGATAGCCTGTATTGTTGTCAGTTAAAAGGGATTGTGAGTGTCTGAAAGGTGTTTGAGAATGAACTGAAAATCATTTTCACAAGTGGATGATTACTTCTGCCATATGGTAACCAAACTCGATCAGAATGGCCCAGATTTCTTAGACTGCATTAATTGCTCATTCAACCTTGACTGATAGTTTTTCTCTAAGGAAACCCTGTGCTCCCTGTAAAAAAAAAAAAAAAAAAAAAGAAAAAGTTTCCCCCCCCCCCCCCCCCCCCCCCCCCCCCCCCCCCCCCCCCCCCCCCCCCCCCCCCCCCCCCCCCCCCCTTGCATATTTCTTGTTGTTTGATTTGCAGATGATTTCTAGCTCAAGTTGTAGATTGCCTCATTCCTCAGATTGTAAAGAAGGATGTTGTGTAGGGAGTTGTGAAAAACATTGAGAACCCCCATCCCCTCTTCTCCTAAGAACAGTGAATAGTTGTTAATGAGTAGACAATTCTGTTTTTCATGTATTCATTAGCATTGATTTAAGTGTGAAATAAGACTGAACTTCGAATGCACACTGATATGTGCCTGCCTTTTCTATTGGCAGTGGATGTTTATAGTGCAGCATGATATGTGACACAAAGTACTTTTTTGTACTTTGTACTGAAAATGGTAGCTTGGGTTGAGATGGATGTTTAACTAGATAGGGCTATTGACATTTAAGCTTTTGTTCATTCATTGGGATAAGAGTGTTTTCAGATCATCTTCATCCCAAACTTGTTAATATGTAAATGTTTTTTTTTTTTTTTTAAGCTTAAAAAGGTGACAGTAAAAGCATATGATTGTGTTAGTGCATCCCTAATGCATACTGTATCATAACCGAGACAGGTGCAGCCATGGTGTTAGTTTACATAACCTAATAATGACTGAGGTATTAATCTGATGGAAATCTCACCCCATTTGAGATAACACTTCGGTGCAGATTTAAACTGCAGGATTAACTCGCTGTGTTTATAGTGATTTGCAAATCCTTGTGACATAAGGCAGTGCTTCACTGTTAATTCCCGGATTTGTGTAAATGGTGATAATTTCTTTGTTACTTAATCCTGCGTAACACCAGTGGTATTGCTGAGATAAACAGCTTGCATTAAGAGGAAAGCCAGAATGCTGTCTCTTCATTAGGGTCTGTAGAGCCTATTGTTTACTTATCAAATTCATGCTGGTATTACTCTCCAAAAAAAAAAAAAAAAAAAAGATTCCTTATCAGTGTTCTAGGATACTGTATTCATTTTGGGTACTACAGTTCTTGTGAAAATAATAATAAAAAAACAACAACAAATAAATCACTCTTGTCCCGACTAGGCTTACGATATCATGCTATATTACAGATATAACTTCTATACAAACATTTTTCAGTTTACTTGTATGTCAGAATATAAATTTTTGCAATTTAAAGATGTTTAAAAATATATATATATATATATATATATATATATATATATATATATATATATATATATATATATTTTTTTTTTTTTTTTCATGACACTTCTACTTCAGGAAATGAATTTGAGTAATACATAATGCCATCATTTTGCAGCGACAGTAAATCAACAGGCATTCAGACTGTAAGAAGCTACAGTACAGCAGATCAAGCTGGAAAAGCTGTAATGGAACCAGTATTAATTTCCGTATTTGTTTTGTGAATGTACATTGTATATATACTTGTTAAAGACCCATGCTATTGTTAAGCACTTGCTTTATGTTTTACTGATGGGTAATTGGACTACAATTATTTCATGCAGGAATATTTGTAGTCTGATTGACTGCTATTAAGCAACAATCATTGTTATCCTTCAAAACTGTATCACTAAAAAAACAGCTAAAAACAGTAAAACTAAATCAAATTCTACAAAACATTTACAGCAGATTACTCATGAATGGTTTAATATTCTGGGAAATTAAATAAGATTGGAACTTTAATGATAATTTGGAAACTTGAATAAAGCATTACAAATTATATACCATACAGTGGAATAATCTTTTAATTCAACAGTGTCAGTATGTAAAACTTTCTAATAAATAGTCGTAATTGTAAGAAACTATCAATCTAAAATATCGCAATTACTACTTCTTTCTCAGGAATTTTCCGTATTGCATCACGTCATTTATTCACATTGAAACGTAGCGGCTTGTTGATTATGTATGTTTATTATTAAAAGCCAACAAACCCATTAAAAACATTCACACAGTAATGCATCTATATAAATAAAGTAATCTGTACATCTCATTATTTTGTTTTCTGTTAGGTATCTTTATGCACTTGGTCAGAAGGTTTGGAAGCGCTGGAAAAGGAGATATTTTGTACTTGTTCAGGTAAAGAATGTGACCCTTTTGCATAGGGAAATGTGACACCTGGCTACTTTCTGTAATTTCTTTATTTGTCTTAATTATATATATATATATATATATATATATATATATATATATATATATATATATATATATATATATATATATATGCTCAAAGAGCCAGCTGCCCAACGTTTTGATATGTTGTACATATCTTTCTCAAGGGAGCATGTGTTTGAATCAAAACATTGGAGGTATTTATAGGTGTTTGATGGCATGACAACTACTTGTTATTGTTTATATTCAATTCCATGATTTATATATATATATATATATATATATATATATATATATTATATATATAGATATATATATATATAGTAATATATAATATATATATATACCATAATGAAGTTCATGAATGACTGCGGCGCTTAAAAGAGGGAGGCCTTTATTAATAATATTAAGATAATATTTTATTACATGATTTATGACATTTTAGAACTAGCACCGTTTCTTATTTTCTGTAATACGGTAGCCTACCTGTATGTAGCAGCGTGTGGCTAACTTACTTTGACTACAGTACATTTATCGGTGACAGTCACCGAGAGCCTATTAGGTGGAAGTTGGAAGGTCAGGGGAGTACTTTACCAGCGAATCAGGAGTGTGTATTGGTTGTTAAGGGGCGGGACAATGCTGGTGTGGAAATTAAATCCAAGAGTGTGACGTAGATGTTTTTTCTGCACCAAAAATTACCTCAGAATATCAGTTTGATTTCTGTAAAAACTATAGTATATCGTACTCGGTTATTTTTTTCTCACTGTAAATTGTTTGTTTATAATTTCTCTGCAAGAGAAACCGAAACTAAATCTTCTCATAGATAATAAGCACGTTGTTTTTATTTGTGCGGGATTGATTATGGGAATTACAGTTGAACTAAAAACAAAACAAAAAAACTACCTATAAGAACATCAGAAGGACTGCTGTTCTGTACGTAGTTTATCTTGGATTTTCTTTCAGAACTGTACTATCATAAAATAAAATGTGGTTACTATGTGTGTGTGCATTAGTTTGTAATTTACGTGCTAGATGAGGCTGCCGTCTCTTTGGGGGCATTACATGTGCATAGTCTGTGTTGCGCGTTTATTTGCTTATTGTGTGTGTTTTTGTTCAGTACGGGGAGAAAAAAATAGGTTAATGTTTCTTTATTGATAGTGGCGTTTATTCGAGGGTGGCCTCTATTATAAAGCTGATATATGATCGCAGCGTCAATACGAGGGCGGTGCCAAATTGAAGTAATACAGTATATATATATATATATATATATATATATATATATATATACATATTCTATAATAGATATATATATATATATATGTCCATAATATTATAAAGTTGTGGTGTAAGGGATACCAGAAGCAGTAAACCCAGTGGATTTTTTCTTCTGCTGTTTGTTCAGGTTAGCCAGTACACGTTTGCCATGTGCAGTTACAGAGAGAAGAAATCTGAACCTCAGGATCTAATGCAGTTGGAAGGATATACTGTTGATTATACAGACCCCCAACCAGGTACCCGTATCATCATTGTTATATATTTTAATTACATTCAAAAGAAAATTTGACTTGCAGTCCATGGAACCTAAAACCCCTATATGTAGTGATAATAATATTAAAGGAGTGAAAATGTTAAATTATTTCCTTGTTCCATTAATTCACTGTACAGATGAAAATATGCCATAATTAAAAAAATATTTTGTTCTCAACAATGGGGCAGTAATGGGCAGAAGGAACACTTTGACATAAAAATACTTCTCTCTCAATAAGACTTTCTTTTTTCTTTGGTATACTTAAAAAGTTAACTTTTCAATTCTGAAGGTCTTACAGGTGGTCGAGCATTTTTCAATGCAGTGAAAGAAGGGGATACAGTGATTTTTGCCAGTGATGATGACCAAGACCGAAACTTTTGGGTGCAGGCAATGTGTCGAGCTACAGGCCAGTCTTATAAACCTGTTGCCCCAACACTGGCACAAAAACACAATTTCAAAGGTGGGAACCTACACACAGATGTACCCATGTCTCAACTAAGTAAGTCTTTGCTTTATTATGATTAGATTTTTTTATTTAGGTTTTTGATTATTATCTTATATAGCTGGAGAAAGATAAAAAAAAAAAAAAAAAAAGATGGCATTATGGTGATGCACTAAGTAATAATCCTTGAGAAACCAGTCATTCTTGGTAGTTATAAACCACTGTCAGTTAATGCCACAAGAAGAATCGTTAGTCATTAATTAATGGCGAGAAGAACTAGTTCTGTGTAGTGTTGTGACCAGTGCTACTACAGGCAAACTGAACAGCTAAGCAGTCTCTGAACATCGAGCAAACCCACAGCCAGCACTGTAAAATACACAGACGTGTGAGAGTTAGATTAGATGAGATGTGACTCCAGTTCAAGTTCCACATTAACTTGTTGACCATGTCAGCTTTTGTTTGTTTGTTTGCTTTTTTGTTTGTAGGCATATGACGTGTGTACCCTAAAACACAGGCCCTGTTTAAACTTGTGCTCTTAAATGTACTGTAATAATGTTTCTGTTTTTAAATCAACAGTAGCTCCCAGCTTTCAGAGAAAGCAAATTACACAAGCCGGAATTTAGACAGACAAATCAGCGTTTTCTGTTTCCATTGCTATTCTGAAAATAACTTCACTGTGCTGTACCGTTTTATAAGGGTTTTCAGGGACTACAGGAAGGAGGCATATCTGACACTAAACAGCATGCATTTTGTAATTGTATAGTCATCTAACTACCTGATAGGATACTGCACAATTCAAGTGGATATACACATTAGTCCATACTACAGCAATGCAATTATGTTATTTTGAAATATTATTGTTTTTAAACAACAATGTTCCACAACAAAATATCAAGTTTGATGAGTGGTGATTTTAGGATTCCTTTGGCTATTAGATTTGTTTTATGTGAAAAATAAAACAAACAAAATGCATTTGTTATTGAAAGATGTCACTGACCTGAGTTCATATCTTACTGAAGGTAATAACTTTTGTAATTGGTAATGAAAATGTATCTGTTTTTGATGAGATTTTTCTGAAGTCATTGATCTTCAGAATGTGCATGGCAGAGCTGGTTGTATAAATCTGTCTTCTTAACAAATATGGCTTGTAGAATGAGCTTTTCCAGAAATGTTCTGATACCTGAAATCTTATTAAGCTATGTCAATATTCTGCCAAGCATTTCTTGTGCTGCATCCACCTTGCTGAAAACTGTCACATGAATGTGACTATTGCTTTGACAATGGAATGGCAAGTGAGATGAATTAGTTTGTCTATCTTTTCAAGACACGAGACCGTGAGTCCTTCAGCTTGGATTAAATAAGTCCTCCGTCTACAATAATAGTTGAAAGTTGGATATGACATGGATCAATGTGATCTCGGGTAACGTTTCTAAATGTGACTGAAAATGTTAACATCATGCTTCCCAGATCAATTTTGAGTTTTCCTGTCTCTATTACTGGGTTTAATCTGTAAGTCTTTCTGTCATTTTCTTAAGAATTTCCTTGTTTTTTGTACATTTCTGGTAGTGAACATAAAATGGCCTACATCGGAATTAAAAGGGGACAAAGAAGGGCAAAGCCACTTTTGTAAGAAAAGGTCAATTCCATGTTGATCGCAGATAGATTTATGCTGCTATACACTTTAAAAGAAATGAATATCCCATATGGACACTGCAAGACTTTTTACCGTCTATACAGTGCTGATCAAATCACATTTCTTACATACCAAAAAGCGCAGTATTAGGAAAAGCAATCACTAAGGCTTGCCTTTTGACAAACCCACAGGGTTTCAAGGCGTCAGAAGATGCATTTGTATAGATCAATCTATATTTGGTCTTTTGAGGCCATGTCCTGTAAGAAGGTGTTAACCAAAATATATCTGTACAGAAAGTACGAGCTGTCGTACTATTGATAGCTGTCACATTAGCCAGTTCATTTAGACCTCTCATGTGGTGAGCATAATGCAGAGACTGAGAAATGATACCTCGTCTGTTGCTTTTCCATTCCTGACCATGTTTGCCACTTAAATTCATCTTCTTTTATCTCTGTACTGTATAATTATTGAACAGTTCAATAGGTTTAATGCTCTAGTTGGAGCTTAATTTTAGAAGATTGAGGTTAATTGAAAATCATAATGTGCAATATCCGAACATATCAATCTAACATTTAAATGAATTTAGAATTTACCTTGCATTATACATCTTACACTGAATGCCTAGTTTGCTTGGTTTAGATTCTGGGTTTAAAAGAACAACGATTTATGAATGTATAGGCTGTTCAGTGTAACAGTTTATAACAAAAAAGGGCACATTTATACTGTAAAAGTTCATATAAACTTACTGTTGTCTTGCTAAACACTGTTGTTATTAATAATTGTCTAATATTGTTGGTAACACTTTAGTTTAGGTGTCAGTTATAAGTAGGTGTCTACCTAAATCGCGATGATTTAAATGAACTACTGCGCAACGCAAGCGACGCAAACTATGTATCTTCCTTCTGTAGAGAGCCCTTTTTTATTCCTTCGCTGTCCTGTGTGCATTGCACTTAAGCAAAAAACAAACAAACAAAAAACGTCCACAAATAACATTTACAAAAAAAATTCTCCAAAGCTGTTAACGTTGTTGTTTACTATTCAAATGACAACGTTTTAATCAGCCTATCAATGCGTCTTTACTGCTTTTCTGTGACCTGTACTGTGCAGTAGGGGGTGGGGCAAAAGTTGGTGCTGCATTTTTTGTTTTAGGTGGCTAAAAATCTAGTTTTCAGCATTGGAGGTAAAAATAGAAATGGGTGACAAAAGAACCAAAGTATATTTCAGCTGATGATCGTTTCAAGATATTTCCCAAAGAAACTATACATGCAGACTGAGGTAATTGTTTTGCGTATCTTAATGTGTCTTTGGAGAAAATATGATTGATCGCTATTTAGCTTCAGAATCACACATTAAACAAGGCTACTACAGCGGCTGCTGAACAGAACGTAAAATAAACAGCTTTCAGAAACCAAACTGGAAAGTCAGCCCAGACAAAAATATTCCTGTCTGCCTGTTAAATCGGTACTAAAACGATCTAGCACAGCCACCTCACCTCAACCTGCTGCTTACTTTTACCCTGTTGGAATTTTGGACCCAAATAGCCACATTCTCTATGTTTTGACTCGGTAATAATAAAATAAATGATTGGATGGGACAAATAACATGACAACGAACCTGCTGCATACATCGCCTTCAGTGGTGGCTGGTGACTTTTTTCATTGGTAAAGCACTTGGAACAGAGTGAGCACACGCACAAAAACGTGCATGCATGAGTGCGCATTTTTGTGCATTTGTTATGCCAGCAAATATGTTTAGATGGAGAGAGTATTTGTCATTCAAAATTCACACTCATATTTCATTCAAAGTATGAGGATATGAAACATCTGTATCAGCAGTTATCCTTACAAATGACAGCGCACAACGATATTTCTTGACAGATTTTGTTTTTTGGCGGGCTCGACCTAATTCTCAGTCACAAACAGACTTTAGTGTAGACACAGCCTAAGGCTATAACGGCTCAAACAAATTGAAGAAATAACCCCCCACAGGTGATCGTTAGCACTATAACTCCTCTGCTGCTCGCTTCCAGAAATGTGACTTCTCAAGGGAGTTACAACGCTCTCAGCCTTGCCCCTGATAGCCCCCAGTCCAGGGCAGCGAATAGCGCTAGCGGAGCTGCGGAGGTCGGGTGTTTTGAAAGGTGATATTAATTCAGAGCAGTTTCATTGTATTCGTTTAGGAAAAAAAATAATAACTGGACAAATTAATGGTAAGGCCGTGCCTAAGCTCCCTATAGTGACAAGCCACCATTGATCACCTTTATTAAAGTATGCCAGATGCCCTTGGGTAAATAAGTTTTGGGGCTGTTTTGTATTGATTTCCACATCTGTATAACTTGGCAAAGCTTTGCCTTAACTTCCAACCAATTCAGTGGATGCAGAACGTGCAGTCTCAATGTATGGGCAAGTCAACTACAGGGGGATGCTGCATGCTTGCCTTTAACAAATGACAGCACGCTGTTTTAGTAAGGAAGGAAGTACCACTATTTTCGTCTTTATAGTGTTCTGAAATACTGTCTGCTTAGGTTTATTTAATATTTAAACAGGTCTGCGAAATGTCTGTGAAATCCAAATTTTTTTCTGCAACCTACCCATGAAAAATACGTAAATTTACCACGATTTAAGTAAACTCCTGTTGCCATTGTTTTTTTTTTTTTTTTTTTTTTTTTGCTATTGTTTATAATCACTTATAACGGATAGCTAAACTAAAGTTTATTTATTTATTGCATTTACATAGTGCTTTTTATACAAAAGTATTGCAAAGTACACTGTACAGTACATAGTGGGAAAAAAAGAACAAACCACAATACATTTGTATAGCATGTCACACATACAACTGCTATAAATCAGACCATTTAAATAACATATTTAAATAACATAATACAAAAGCAGCAATTTTAAAGTTACATTAAAACCCATTAAGAAAGCCATTTTATAAAAGTGCGTTTTGGGCCTTGACTTGAAAACTGTAATGGTCCCAGCTTCTCTGACAAACAAAGGCAGAGCATTCCATTATTTCGGAGCTGTACAGGAAAAAGCTCTGCCTCCCGTGTTGCTTTTGTTGACCCTAGGAATAACCAGCAGCAAATAACTAGCTGCTAATCCATTCAGGGCCTTGTAAGTTAACATCGAAATCTTAAAATCAATTCTGTACTGCACAGGGAGCCAGTGTAAAGAGACCAAAACCGGGGTATTACGTTCACTTTTCATGGTTTTAGTCAGAATTCTAGCGGCAGTATTGTGAACAAGCTGCAAGTGGGATACCACACGTGTGGAGTGCAGGATACGCCCTATAACCTGGAGGTCGCTAGTTCGGGTCCAGGCTATTCCACTGCTGAGAGTTCCCAGGGGGCAGCACACAACTGGCCGACTGCAGCCCAGGTGGGGAGGGACTAGGTCCGCCAGGGTGTCCTCGGCTCACCACACACCAACGACTCCTGTAGACTGGCCGGGTGCCTACGGGCCTGCCTGTAAGCTACCCAGAGCTGCGTGGTCCTCTGACGCTGTAGCCCTGAGGTGGCTGCATGGCAGGCCTACAAAATGAAAAGAGGTGGACGGCTGATGACACACGTTTTGGAGGGTGTGTTGTCCGTCTTCATCACCCTCCCGAGTCAGTGTGGGGGTGGCAGTGGTGAGCCGGGTTGAAGTAAAAATAATTGGACATTTCAAATTGGGGAGAAAAATAATTGCAGATTCCAAAAAAAAAAAAAAAAAAAAGATGACCCCCAAACTCTTAATTTGTAGTTTAAGTTTTGATGAGAGACTTCAAAGGTTACCATATTGTCCTTGAACAGCATATCAGATCAAATGTTGAATACCTTAAAAATTTGGCAACCTAGTGCTCTATGTCAGTTGTGCCTGGGGGCATGCCTAAAGGGGTTTATATTATATATATATATATATATATATATATATATATATATATATATATATATATATATATATATATAAATAAATATTGAGGATAGAACATTTTAAATAAATACATAAAGGACAGCTAATTAAGCCAAGTTCTTACCTTTCAAATGAGCTGTAGACTATCAATTTAGTACTTGTAGAACCAGCAAAATTTATGTTTGAAGTGGTGAGTGTGTCAGTGCAACTGCAGTGAACAGTGGCAACAAGTGTAAAAATAATTTTTTCCCAGATTTAATATAAATCACATATTTTTTCCTAGATTTAACAAAAAAAAGTACAGATTTAGCCAACTACATAAATGTTAACAAACACATTCTTTAAAAGTCGGAGTGTAAGTGCAGCTCTGCAACATAAAATGCCAAATCAAACGCGTCAGTGGGCATGGGCTTGCACGTTAAAGAGCTATGCATGCCGGACGCAAGATTGTGAATCAAAAATAATTAAAACTATTGATGTAAATGGAGTAATGCTCAACGCAAGCGAAGCGAGCAGTGCGACTGAAGTGAGCAAATATAGAAATACATATATATTTCTTATGTCAGACTGATATGATATTTTGCTACGCACTGTTCGCTGTCAGACTGTTAGTGTCTTGCTCACGTAGAGATTACCACAGAAATAAAAAAAAAAACATCAATGAGAATTTAATTATCAAAGATAAAAAAAATATAATGTTCTTTATGATGCCAGTGTCTGTGGTTATAAAGACAATAAAAAGAAGGATGCCACAAGAAATAGAACAATTGGAAACTGATGGTATGTCTCTCTGTCTCTCTCTTTCTCTCTCTCTCTCTCTCTCTTTATTTCACATTAATTTTAGTCAAAGTGACGGGAAGCGCCACACACTGATTTCGTATTTCTGTAAAATGAAGCTTATTGGTTGTAATAATGTTGACCAATAATAATAATTACATTATCTCTTTAACAAGCCGATGGTATTCCCTGAACTGTTTCCTTTTTTTAGTGTGTGGTGTACTCGTGCTCTTCTGTGTTTAATTTATTTTATTTTGTCTCCACAAAAGGAGCAAAAGGAAACAGTCTTTTCTTTTCATGACTAACTACATGATTTTTTTTTTTGTACTCGTGCTGCATTTATGTCGTTCGCTTCGCTCCCAGTGTGCATACTTTATTTTGTGAAAACTCAAGATTTAATTGCTGAAGGATAATGTTTTTCGGATTTATCTGTCAGGTAAAGGTCTAACATTTTAATGGGTGGGGGCGTGACAAAATGTATGCAAAAAAAGGGGGGCGGCATTTAAAAAGTTTTCGCACCACTGCTCTATATGAGGAATGTATGTATGCATGTATAGCGCATAATTCCTTTCTATTTAAATAAAGGCTTTTGACCTAACTGTTATTATAAAAATAACAACACTTGTTGAGATTTCTCTCTTCCTTGGAAATGGTGCACATTTCACACTGGTGCCAAATGCTTTGGTGTATTAGGCATGAGTCTAAATAGGTACCTTACAATACGGTACAAAAGTTGTGAGCATTGCTTTATGTTGCTAAAATATACACAGTCTGAAAATGAAAATGGAGGCTACATAATTATGTTTTGTTCTTTTGGTACTGTACAACAAACACTGCAGATAGTACAAACTTGTATTGGTCTTCCAAGCCCACTAATGGAAAAATTGTAATTTTAATGATAGACTTTTCAGTAATCTTTCTGTCCATTTTTAGTCACCTAAAATCTCACAATTAGGTGCTACAGTAGTAGGTTCTGTTTTGAATGTCTTTCTTTTCTTTCACTTTCTGGGTGAGCAGATTCAGAATGCTCCCAGAAACTTGGGATGGATGGATTTGTAGCTGCTGACCCCTGTAAGTGTATGCACACTGCCCTGTTTCAAGTGCTTCAGAAGCAGACTCTACAACACAGAATGAATGATTCCTTTTCTTGTCTGGTGAGTACGCAGCGGTGGGAGAAAAAAGGGTGCCAAATTGCTGTTATGAAGTCATCCTAACCTCCAGGATCTCTTAATAGTCATACTCTGGGTTAGGATAAAGGGTTACAATCAATTGGTTTCAAATATGAAATGATATACTCCAAGGTTACTGCTGTGCCACTCAATAGAAAAGATAATAGACTCAAGCTGCCTCTAGACTGTGGTTTATTGCTCCTCCAGAGAGCTCAACAAGGACAGAAGGCTTAATTATAGACAGAAGACTAGTAGGATTTACTAACACCAGTACTGGCATTTGAAGGTGCAGAATGGATCCACCAGATGTCAGACATTGTGTCATTGTGTAATGTTCTCTTTTGTTTTAGACTTAAATACTAAGAAAATATGGACAAATCTGCAAAAATACAATGTGTTTATTATTTTGGCCACTGAAATAAAATTGTTTGCAGCCATTTGGTTTTGCAAAAAAAAAAAAAAAAAAAAAAAAAAAAAAAAAAAAAAACAGAATGTTAAATTTGTGTCTTGTTTACAGTTTTTTACATTTACATCAAAGCTGCTATACTAATATGACAATGTTTTTTTGTTTTACAAGCAAATGTCATGTCAGCGCAGTCATACACCAGTTGAGTGTGATGATAATGCATACTTGCTGTACCTCCCTTATGCAGACAAAATATCCCAGGCTTTTGACTACCACAAGATTATTTTTTCCAGTTGCTAGAATAAGGGTGGTACAGCAGTTTACATCATCTTGTGTTACACATTCCAAACAACAGGTGTGTTACCTTTACACAAGAAAGCAAAGCAATCAGAATACTTTGCTGACTTTATTCTTCTCACCGCTGCAATGGGAAAATCTTTTCATTTTCTCGAGATAGCAATGTAAAGTAACTAAGGCATGCTGTGTACTGTTTTATGAAATTGGACTTTTGCTATCTACCTTCATAGTACCTTTATTGATGCACTATAAGAAGCATTTTACTTAAAGGGTTTTGTTTTGTATGTCTATAAACATTGTACCTTGCATGGTTGTAGATAACAATTTTAATGAGAGCGCAATTATGTATTGCAAGTCACTGTGTGAGCACTGCCTATTGAACTGTGACTAATGTCAAGTAATACCAATATTTAGCTTTTCGGTAGTACATTTAGCCACAGGAAAAAGCCTCCAGGTAGATTTAGGGAATTTGTGGAAAGCAATTGTCACTTTTCAAAAACTACTTATCATCCCAACTGAGAATCCCCAGGGGTGGGAATTCTTCTTTTTCGCATGAGTGTTATCCCTAAATCAGGAAATGTTGAGGGAAGTCATGCACAGCTCTAATATAATTATACATGTTCAATGTTCTAGCCTCTCTCTTAATAGCAGATTTATCTTGTGAGACATACCTCCGCTTTTGTTTGCTATATAGAGTGCAATTAAATGCTAATGAATTAGAAATAATTTACCTCTAGACTTAAAACGAATCATTCTTAATTAAGGAAAATAGTCTTCATTCCAATTACACTACAGGTACCTATATAGACCATTTGAAGTGTATAATTCTAAAACAGTTTCATAGAAGTCTTTAATACTGTATGCAAGCAAAACATTTTTACCATTATGAAATTTAGTATAACAAAATTAAAATAAATAATATCGCTAACAAGGCACATGTTTCCTATCTGATCCTGTTAAATTCAACATTTCACATCTTTAAAATACTGCAATAATTATATTTTGTTATTGTTAAAATCAGTTAAAACAGGCCAACAAAAATGTAAAGGACTATGTACAAATAGCTGCTGTTTTATGTGAAACTGTTTACCAAATTGTATTTATGAATATAATTTCTTTTAAATTTAATTTCATTTAACATCCATAAAATAAAATAAATTTAAAATCAGTTTGTTTGTTACTTCTTTTAAACTGTTATGTGTACTGCTGTGAATTATGCATGATAGCTATTTAGGTAGCGTTCAAAATGAATGCTGAATACTACTCAAAAGAAGCATCATTGTCTGTGTGTCGAACACAGCCTCTCAGACTTTATTTTTCACTTTGAATATAAGTCCAATGCTGTGATTGCCTAATCAGTTTTAATACTTTGTACTTATCTTGCAAAAATTGACTTATCTTGAAAAAGTCAAGCTGACTTATATGTCTTTTCATCTTTAATCATAATTAACATTCAGAAGCAGATGGGTTGTTTGCCATTACACGCCCCTCCTCCACTTAATCCACTCCACTTAATCCACTTATTTTCACAAGTTCATTAATTATTTAATGAACTTGTATAAATATTAATAATTTATATTTCTAAATAGGGAGAACTAAGTACAATATCTTCCTGTCTTCCAGGATATTGTTAATTAAACAGCATTTTATTTAACAGCTTTGTAAACAGCAGGGTGTCTTTTAAAACCAACTTATACATAAAAGGATCACCTGTTAACTATAATTATTGTAATAATATAGAATGGTTAAACCATTTTTGGGTTTAATGCCAATGTGCCCAAGTTTTGAATAATTCCTAACAAAAAAAAGAAATGGTACTCAAGTTGAGTTGAGACTATTTTAATGTTTGAATTAGTGCATGGACAACAGAGTGGACAAATACAGTTTATCTTTCAAGGCAATAATACAATTATTTCTGTCTGTAAAAGACAATTATTTAGATTTTTTTCTTCACAGTTGTATATGGAGGGAATACAATTTTTGTTTGTTGTGTTTCTATTTACAGAAATTAAATCTGAATGTAAAAAAGTGATGTAAATATTAAATTGTACTTCCAGAGCAGATTGTTTACACAAATATCACATGTTGGCTGGCAGCAATGTGAAAGAGCTCCTATCAGTCAGTTCTTGCAAATGTCTTTTCTAATACAGTCCATCTAATACCACATAAACTCCCACTGAGCCAATAAACCCTGCTCTTCAAAACCATGCTTACATTTGATACAATGCTCATGTTTTTTTTAACAATTGTAAATTGTAATTTTTGTAGCTGTGACTTCACCCTGAGTGTGGATATATTTGATAAATATATGTTTATATTGCTATAGTACCTGATTTTGTAGGATACAAACAAAAAAAACATTTTCTATGGACTGTGTTTGAGTTCTGTTTACACCAAATGTATGCATATCAGTTTTCATAATAAAGTCTACTAGGTTAAAAAGCATACAAACAGTCGGGCTCTTTTTCCATTTAGTACTGAGGTGTGTGGTCAAGGTCTGTGAAGTGTTTGTAATGCCCCAGAAGGTATTTGTCTGTGTTTCTACAGTAAACAACTATTTTGCAAGGTTGTGACACTAGTCTTGTTGGCCTCAAGCAACAGCATATTTACATTAATATTGAAATCCCTAAGGTCTAATGGCCATAACACCAGGTTTGTGGGGTAGCTAAGTGTTTCAGCTCTGTTGGAATGAGGCTCCTATTATTCCCTTCCATTGTAGGCTTATATATTTATGTTGAGGTTTAAAATATTCTAGGATTTAAAAGTATCGCAGTCGAATGAGGTAATTTGATTATAATATTGAACTATCTGCCTTTTTCACAAAGCTTTAGTCATTTTGTATGTTTTGATGAATATTATATTATTGTTAACAAGACCACCAATAGTCTAGAACGGTTTAATGAATATCAAACTTCATTTAATCAAACTTCATTTAATCCATCAAAAAATACTTTTTAAAAAGCTCTTTACATTGCTAAGTATGGGCCACATTATTGCATAAGTATAAACCCTAGCAATTGGACAACAATCTTTTTTTGTAAAAATCACCTGCAGAGATTGCTGTTAGGAGATTGAGCAAACATTTAGCCGAGCGTGACAGACAAAACTGCGATCCTATTTTGTTTCTGAAGCGCACTCGTGCTCCTGCAAAGTAATCTCTTATTACTTGGCGCTGACCATCAGATCTTTTTGTCAGCATTTTTTGTGCCATGGAGGTGAACAAGAGCAGTTAAAGCCATGTAGGTTTAGTGGATCAGCCAAGCTAAGGAGAATAAGCTGTACACCTTGCTTCATGAATGCAGTCCTGTTCAGGCAGGAAAAAGTAAAAGCTCTGAAAGAATGCGCAGAGTACACAGAAGCAATAGATTTTAAAGAATAATGTTGGATTTCCACCTACACCCAAGAGATTCCAGGAATGCAGCAACAAGACCTTTATGAAGTACCTATCACAGTTCTGAACAATGTGAAAATTGGAAGAGTAAAAAGTTAAAAGCCACACTAAATAGAAAGAGATTTGATCTACATAACATGCAGCAAATGCTAAAGCCTGTGTCCTTGGAGCTGATGAACAGTATTAAGCTCACAACACATACGCACTAAGGGGGACCTAAAGCAATTTCAGACCTTAGCAATACTAATGAATAATTATCTTTCTTGTCTCAGCCTCTACTTTGACAATAAGCACATTCGCTGTGTGCTATTGCAGATCTGTTAGGATTTAAAATAATGGAACTAGTGTGTTTGTATTTTAAGAAAAGAGTTTGGTCTAGGATACACTTGAAGTTGCTAGCCATTTTGATGAACTAGTCTTGGCAATTGTAAAATCTAGTCCATCAAACCCATTATAAAAATGACAGCTTACTATTCTTACTTTTTAAATAATATTTCAGAAATGATGAGGTTAAATAAAGAGGTATAGAACATCAGCTTTAAAAAATAATATTCCAGTAAACAATCTCGGATTTTCCTCATGATGTATTTTTTTTTTTTTTTTTTTTTAAATGAAATACTTACACATACCGTATACATGCTTATTATATGGCACTACATAGCTACATAGCATGCAGATAGAATATGTCATTATTTTACAATGTTAGCACAGCAAATAAAGTGAAAACGATAATAAAAAAAAAATGTGATTGATTGATTGACCTCATTTGAAATGCAATGATTGAAGATTTGTCACTGGATGTTAATTGTCTCTGTTTAGGGCTGGTTCAGTCCTGGCCAGGTGTTTGTACTGGATGAATACTGTGCTCGATATGGAGTACGGGGCTGCCATCGACACCTCTGTTACCTCAAAGAGCTCACTGAGTATGCAGAGAACAGTGCTGTGATTGACCCCACCTTGCTTCATTACAGCTTCGCCTTCTGTGCTTCTCACGTTCATGGAAACAGGTAACTTAATATCCTAACACCCACTGGAAATCAATAGCCTATATTCAGAGAATGGGTAGACATTTTCTTTGTCACTAATACACACCTTTTGTTTAGCTGTTTTTTTATTGAGTGCTTGACTGACATGGAAAGGGAATGCTTTGCATTTTTACAAATAAGCTTACATTCTTTTCTGTTAAAGTGTATTCTGTAGCTGCGTTTTAATTAGTTAGGCTTGGGACTAATCATAATAAGATTGTTTGACAATTCTTCGTGTTTGTAAGTAATTTTAACCATTTCATTGTTAACTGTTTAATACATGCAGAATAGTACCAAATCATCTGATTTAACCTTTTGAATTGTTTATTTATTGTTTGTTTGATGTTTTGCTCATTAAGGTGTTATCTATGGTTCCTTTTGTTTTGTATTAGACTCATGGGAAAGTAAATATAAGGTAGTATTTTTCCCCTTTAGAAGTAAGCTAAATTACAATGATGTAGTTGCCCTTGGAAGCCATGGGAGTGAAAACTTGACTACCTGGGGACTGTAAGTTCCACAATATATGTCTGGTGATTTTGGAGATTTGAGGTTTTTATTTGGCTAAATATGCCCAATTGACCAACTTGAAGTAGTCTCATGAGTGCAGTCTCTAGGAATGTCAACCTTTCAGGACATAGAACAAATGGTGCAAACTTAACAATGGCATTTTAAATTATTATTATTATTATTATTATTATTATTATTATTATTATTTATTATTATTATTATTATTATTATAAACAACAAACACAATCAGACTGTTTATCAAAGCACAGTTAGTGCATTTATTACCCAACTTAAAATAGTTAAACATTACTTTCAGATTTGTATTAAAATTAAAATTGTTTAAGATTTAAAATTAATGTCAGGGAATTGAAGTAATAGTATGTGTTCTAGGTTTAATAATTCTTATTTAATGTATTATTTTAAATGATTCATCAGCCAGATTTTAAAAGAATAAAATAATGTACATTAAATCTTATGTGACACGATAACGTCAAGGCCCAGGCTGGCTACTGGCAGGAAAGAGACTCAGAGACAGCAAGCTGCAGTTTAAGCGCTGGTGCGCACGTTTATTTAACAAAAACAGACACAAAAACAGGAACAAAATTAAAGGTTTAAACAGAAGACTCTGGATTCTTGTGGGTGGGTTGTGGTGGAGGTGGTCCCCTCGCAGCCTCCTTTTTGAGAACATAAGAAAGTTTACAAATGAGAGGAGGCCATTTCGGCCCATCTTGTTCGTTTGGTTGTTAGGAGCTTGTTGATTCCAGAATCTCATCAAACAGCTTTTTGAAGGATCCCAGAGTGTCAGCTTCAACAACATTACTGGGGAGTTGATTCCAGACCCTCACGATTCTCTGTGTAAAAAAGTGCCTCCTATTTTCTGTTCTGAATGCCCCTTTGTCTAATCTCCATTTGTGAACCCTGGTCCTTGTTTCTTTTTTCACATCGAAAAAGTCCCTTGGGTTGACATAGTCATTATCTTTTAGAATTTTGAATGCTTGAATTAGGTCACCGTGTAGTCTTCTTTGTTCAAGACTGAACAGATTCAGTTCTTTTAGCCTGTCTGCATATGACATGCCTTTTAAACCCGGAATAATTCTGCTCTTCTTTGCACACTTTCTAGAGCAGCAGTATCCTTTTTGTAGCGAGATGACCAGACCTGAACACAATATTCAAGATGAGGTCTTACTAATGCATTGTACAATTTTAACATTACTTCCCTTGATTTAAATTCAACTCTTTTCACAATGTATCCAAGCAACTTGTTGGCCTTTTTTTATAGCTTCACAACATTGTCTAGATGAAGACATTTCTGAGTCAACAAAAACTCCTAGGTCTTTTTCATAGATTCCTTCTTTAATTTCAGTATCTCCCATATGATATTTGTAATGCAGATTTTTATTTCCTGCGTGCAGTACCTTACACTTTTCTCTCTTAAATCTCATTTGCCACGTGTCTCCCCAGTTCTGTATCTTGTCTAGACCATTTTGAATGACCTTTGCTGCTGCAACAGTGTTTGCCACTCCTCCTATTTTTGTGTCCTCTGCGAATTTAACAAGTTTGCTTACTATACCAGAATCTAAATCATTAATGTATTTTAGGAATAGCAGAGGACCTAATACTGATCCTTGTGGTACTCCACTGGTTACCACACTTCATTCTGGGGTTTGTCCTCTAATCAGTACTTTCTGTTTTCTACATGTTAACCACTCCCTAATCCATGTACATGTGTTTTCTTGAATCCCTACTGCGTTCAGTTTGAGAATTAATCTTTTATGCGGGACTTTGTCAAAAGCTTTCTGGAAATATAAATAAACCATGTCATATGCTTTGCAATTATCCATTATCGATGTTGCATCCGCAAAAAAATCAAGGAGTTAGTTAGACACGATCTCCCTTTCCTAAAACCATGTTGACTGTCTCCCAGGATACTGTTACCATATAGGTAATTTTCCATTTTGAGAAAAAATGAATTGTATATAAAGCATTAAGTTATATTTTCTAATAGTGGTCCAATGGTGTTTGTTGTTGTTGTTGTTGTTGTTGTTCTTTTTCTTGCTGTTCTTCTTCTTCGACATGGTGGATGATAATTTTCCTTTAAACTTCAGTGTTTTTATAGTCTTAATATATGGAGTTGTGGCATGAGAACCATGTTTAATAAGAATAGATTCTGGCATGAGACCTGTGTATAATTAGATTGTCTGTGTATAATAAGGTTGATGATAAAAGTGTTAACCCCCAATTTTAAAAACTACCACCAGTAACAACAAAAACAAAACACTGTCAATACCAAAACAACAATAGTGGCCTGCAAATATAAAATTTTATCTTCAGATGACTGGGAGAAATTTGTTAAAGAGCAGAATAAGTACTAAAGTACAAAATAATAAGCAATGTAAATTTAGTAAGACATGACCTCAGTCACATGCCCTCCATGGGATGTTAGGCATTGTAGACTGGTGGCCCTCAGAAAGCACAGGCTCTTGAGTGACGAGGAAGTCACCCAACTCCACCCAATCCAAAAAAGTCAAGCAAAGTTTCTACCAAAAAAAAAAAAAATTAAATGAAAAAAAAACAACATTTACAATTATTTTTAAATTCTGTTTTACGTATTCTCAAGACTTCTTCAGTTGCTTAAAATAAACACTGCTAGTTCAACAATTTCTGTCTGCTGTGTCACCAAATAATATAACAAATACAACTAAATTAGTGTTGCCAAGAAACAAGAAGTAGAACTGCTTTCAATGTCTTAGCCTTTTGGTTCCAAAAAGTGAGAGTTCAAATTTTAAGAAAAGTAGATTTTCTTTTTCCTTTCTTTCTTCACCATATAAACACAGACAGACAGATTGGATATAATCAATTTCTTTATGTGTGAGAGGCTCCTGTTGGCATGGGTATTTGTCTGTTGCAGCCCTTCATATGTTCTATTATCTTTTCCCTGTCATCATGTGGCCCATACCAGGTGTCATAGCTACTCCCACCTCAGGTCTTTTTACTTGCCATCTGCTTGTGTTCTACAGTAAGTCCTTTAAGGGGTGGGTTGGGGGAGGGGAAACTGAATCATTTATCAGCTATCATTTTTAAACTGTAATTAAAATGGGGGGGGGGTGTTCAAGTAGGACACCAATTACAGACCAGTCCAATTAACTCCAGAAATAAGGAGAGGATAATAGCCTTTCCCATGTTATTAGTGTTAGTACAAAAGCATATGGATGATAATGACCTTGTCATCACAGAGTGGATCTTTAAAGAAAATAATTGCATTGCTGCACATTTCAAAAGGCATTATAATTATTTAATTAAAAAAGAAAATTAACTTAGATTGTTATTAAACCTGAAGTCCAAGACATTTCCATAAAACAGGACACATTCTGCATATTTACTTTTTTCAAATATGTGTATTCTATATATTTGTCAACTGATTAACTGTCTATTATATTCAATTATATGCTACCTCACACTAAAAAGCACACCATTGGCCATGTAATTTTCTGCAATAGCAAAGCTAAGAGGTACAGATAAAAATTGGACTGTGACAGGCATTCTAAGAATCTATTAAGATAGGCATTCTGGAATCCAAGTATTTGTATTATAGCTTTGTGAGAGTACTAAATCTAATGTCTGGTCAGATACGTAATACAATCTAGAATGTTGTGTGCTGTTTAACTATTTTGTTTGTTTGTACTTTATCAAATCTCATTACAAAAATTGTTCTAAAATAGCCAAATCGACTCATTTTGTGGAATAAAAATGATTGTGTAAAGCCATGAAAAGGTTACATTATCTTTTAGGCTATCTTTACTTGATTCAGTGTGTTCTGCAAAACTATTATCTTGGTTTTAGGGTGGATACTTTTCAGTGTAAAACTACAGGTACTAATTTATCTAATTGCCACAAGCTATTGCTAGTGATATTATATTTTTGTTTGATCTGAACTGTAAAGTCTCCCTTTATTATTATTATTATTATTATTATTATTATTATTATTATTATTATTATTATTATTCAACATTTTTTTCAAATCTACTCTTTTCAAAATGTTTGTCTATATTTTAATAGGGCTACCCCTCCTCATATTTCACAAAAATCGAATATAGAAGCTGTTTTGTCCTTGGTATCTGTGGTTTACAGTAAACTAAAACAATCTCACATTAGTGTTTCTGTAACTGATAACACTTAGGTAATGAAACTGAAAAGGTGAAGCTTCGCTTTATCTCCCGATATTCTAGAAACAGAAACCTGAGCATATGATATGACAGTTTTGTTTCAGACATGATGGCAAACCGACAGTAAAGTGACAGATTCCCCAGACGTGACTGAGAGGAGCTGTAGTGCAGGTTGACAGGAGTGACATTCTACAAGCTTACCTTTCTCACTTGTCACTTTCTGTACCTATAGCGCTCTCTGTCATATCTGTCACTTGCTATGGGGAAGCTGCATATGGCAGAACTATTTACCTCAACCCTTCAGGCTTCAATCCCCCTGACATTCAACCATGAAGGTGAAATGTACTTAAACATTGCAGCACTTCCATAGCTGTCACTCTTTTAAGGGGATGTGACATGTACTAGACCTAAAAAAAAAAAAAATAACTTGCATTTGCTCATTCACATCCGATTTATTTAATTTACCATTTTGTTAACATTACACCAGATTCTTCTTAGTTTGATTTTATTGTTGCTGAAACCTTCACTTCAGAGTTCATAGATGTCTCAAAGCCAGTAGGACTGAAGGATTCCAATAATAGTAATAATAAAAATGAACTAAGATTCAGTAACCCTTGCCCATTAAACGCAGCTGAAGAAGAAGAAGGTAATTCCTCTATCTAAGCAGCTGGTTAACCTGTCACGACCCTCTCAATACCAGGTCAGTATTATCCGTGCTCAAACGTAGTTACTTCATTTCATTAGGACAATACAGTTGTCCCTGACTTGTTGTCTCGCTCTGGTGAACTCTGACATGTGCAGTGGAGCATTATGGGACGTTTGATAGGATTTAAGAGCGATGTTTAGACTTTTGAAAGCTACTTATTTTTAAACATACACAAGAGAATGAAGATTTTATACCAAATGTTTTGTGTTACACAATTTACATTGTAATGCTTAATTATACAGTAGATCAATAGAATCAAACAGGGTGTAAATATTTAACGCATTTTTAAAAAATCTTATTTGAGTGATCATTTTCTAAATTTCTTTCTTTCTATTTAACGAGTCGTACCAAATTTCTCTTTTTTGATACAGATAGCTCAAGGTCTTTAGTTCTTTTTAACAGACAGCATTTAAAGTTAAAGGACTTGTGCGCAACATAGCATTTTAAGTGATTACCAAAAATCCTAACGGTCACAGTGCCAGATTTGAATGGTGATAATGCATTACCATCACCTTCAAATTCTCTCAGTATAGCTTTGCTATACAGATATGTGAAAGTGTGATTAATGAGTTAGTCCAACTATCTGTAATGAAAAAAAAAAAGCACTGTATTTGTATTTCTGTTTATTTGAATATAAAGCTTAATTTATTGAAGGTTGTACCAAATAAAATAAAATAAAAACATGCAATTAAAAGGAGTAACATGGAATTAAAGTGCAGTGATGATGTATGTAATCATTTGTTCAGAAACAAAGAGGATAGCATGCCTGACTTGACAGGTGAGTTTAATTAGATACCACAAAATAATGAAGGTATTCTAAATAATTCTTATTAAACCCAGCTGTTTAATTGTAATTGGTATTTCTTAAACAAAACAAAACTATTCTGTCTAAAACTGGTAAACCTGCTCTTTTGCAAACCTTTGTTCACTGTATGTACTGTCGTTAATAAGTGGTTAATAAACCACTTAAGTAAGAGATTGGAGCGGAAGTTAAATAGGCAATACTTAAACCATTGTGTGGCACACGACATATCAAAATGGTGTTTTGGGGAAAAATATGCTGTTAAAGGTTTTGTGTGCTGTACAAACATTAAAAATCTGGTTGGCTTTTGTCAAGGTTGTGGTTATGGACTATTACTATTTTTGTGATTTCTTACTTTTTTTTTTTTTTTTTTTTTTTTTTTTTTTACAAACCTAAGCATGTAGACTGGCACACATTCTCGTTGAGATAATGCATTCAATGTACAGATAGGTATATGCTGTACACAGTTGATTACTGATGTGTAAGAAACCATTGTATTTGTGACCTTTGTGTAATATTTCCCCTGTGGTGGAGTAACTGCAGATTTAGAGGGCTTTATTTCACAGCAGGCTGTTTGCAATGAGGAGGGCTAAGCAGGGAGTATCTCCCAGCTTCCACTTTAAGATTGCATGAAAAGAGATTTACTTTTCAGTCTGTGCAAATGCTTAGAATATCCCACAACAGCATTGCACCTCTTAGCTTACAAAGTTCACATCGTGTGCAGGTCTTTCTAAGGAAAGAATACGAAATCGCTTTCCTTTTCTTTGGGTTGGATTAGCGTTTCTCAGTCAGTAGGGTTTTTTTTTTTCATTGATTATCTGCAGTTTCAATGAGAGGAAAAATGCAAGTGGGTGTTATGTATGGGTACAAATTAAATGTGGATTTAACTGAAAATCAAAGGTATTTAGGATAGTGTTTTTTGTACTATATGTTCTTTCACCATTTAACAGATTGTGGATATATCTGTTATTTTGATCTACATTGTAGTGTTACAGATTTAAACATTATTAAGTAATGCATACTACCTTTAAACATAAGCTCAGCTATTCAAAGAATAAGAGATGTTGTGTACAGTACTGTGGTATATTTCTGCCAGAAAGCTATTATTCAGAATGTCAGAGATATTAAAACAAAGTGGTCAGTAATGTTCAGAATGTACATTGGGTTCCTTTCTTTTGTACAAATGAAGTTTCTTTGAAATCATTTTACAGACCTGATGGGATTGGAACAGTGACCACCGAAGAAAAAGAACGATTTGAAGACATAAAAAGTAGACTTTTGTCACTTCTTGAAAACCAGATTGTCCATTTCAGGTACACTTTCTTACACAATATACTGAAGCACATTAACCAGCAACGGATGTACTATCTTGTTATATCCAGGACTTGTCAAAAAACAAAATATAGATGCCATACATTTTAGCAATGAAGGATAAACAGCAGAACTGTTGTATTTTGTTCTATACAGTACAATGCAATTAGTAGGTTTTGAAGTTACCAAATCCCACCCTACCCCTATGCCTACATAAAATACAATTCAAAATCCACTGTATATGGCACACTTTCGGAACAGACCAGTAAAATAGCCTCTCTTAACACAATGGCTTCAGGATTAAAATGTAACTGTCCCCCAAGTTCAGAACATGAATAGAAGGGAAACACAAAACAAGCATTTTTAAATGCATGTTCGTGGTGAATTCATAGAGAGAGAGATTAAGAAAAATTTGTCATTTACCCTCCGTGGAATAGGCATATTCATTTAATATAGAAAGATTATTGAGATGTACATTTTGAGAAGATGAAATGCTAATTAACAGTGAGCCTCTTTGTTTAATTTATTTGTAACAGGATTAATGTCCCTGGCTGGTTGCTTGTGTTCTTCGCATATCATAAATTGTGAAGAGCTCCTTAGAATGCATTCAGTGGCAGCCCCCATTGATTGAAATCAGGGAATGTAATATTGGGATCAGCAACATTCATTCATAAACAGCCTCTCACCAACAGGCTAATGGGAGTAAACAATAGGATAAAGAGTGTATGGATTATGCAAATACCTTGAGAAGGACCAGGCTGTAGGAGGGAAATACAACAGCAAAAACATGTAGCTCATTTGAAAAAAAGGATTAAACACACTGATGCTGATTAAGGCTATGTTGCTAATTTGTTAATACCCCCAAGGGAAAGCGTTGGAGTGTCAGCACATGGAAAAATAATAGGTGCAAGTGAAAGCCCCTTCAACAGATAAAATCTGCACCTGCCCACATAGTTTCTGAATGACCTTAAAGCTTTTAAATTAATGTATTTTAGAAGACATAGCTGACACCCTATTGCTTGTAAATTGACAGAAATATTTAGTATATCTGTCCAAAAAATATACAGTACTAGATGTAATAGTTCATATTCTTTTCATTTACACATCTTTTAATAATACATGGGTTTTATCGTCAAAATTGCGCCATTTTTTTTAGTTACCAACATATTGTGAACCAGTAAATTATGATGTCAGGTCTGCAGGGAAGAAACAAGATTCTTCTGTTTATTACAAGAAAAGGAGGTAAAGCTATAAGTCACTGCAGCCCTTGAGAATTCTTATAGAAGTGGCAGGAATTCATATTATCATACAATTAGATACTGCGTGTATTATACAATATAGCATAACATTAGTTGGTACAATACCTATTATTAACCCCTTCACGACATCCAGCATGATTACATTCACAATTCACAAACTGATCAGGAAACTATTTTGAAGTAATCAGGTTTATTGAACAGATTTATAACATCAAATTCATAGGGACACCCTAGTTGAGAGCAACAATAGACATTATTATGGCATTAAATCCAACATTAAGTTACATTAGAATTTAATTTAAGCTCTTGCACCTGAGCCACCTGCAACCAGCGTAATTTTGATTGAGCTATTAGAGCATAGCAGCTCTTCGCAAAGAGAACAGAAAAATGACATGATTCTGACCTGATCCCTTGCCAGAACTGTATCCTAGGGAGAAAGAGATATGGGCGGGGTTCCCTATACAAAGACCCAGTTCAATAGAATAGAACAACACAAAGTTTAAGGGCAGATATGGCAGGAAAAGGTTTGCATGAATGATGTTGAACTACAGAATGCAGGTAGGTACTGTCAGTACTGTCAGTACTCTTGTTTTGAAGTTGCTCTACAGCATAATACAACATATTCAATTGAACTATTTATGTTTCATTCTTAATTTCACAAATAATAAAAACAGAAATAATTCACATTCTTTTACAGGTATTCTTTCCCTTTTGGGCTTCCTGAGGGAGCTTTAAAAGCTACACTTTCCTTGCTTGAAAGGGTGAGTGTTTTTCTTTTCAATTGCCCTGCATTTCCCCTTGTTTTCTTTTGTTTTTGTCCTATGAAAAAGAGACAACCCAGAATACATGGTGATTAAACTAAATTATTGACAGCATTAACATATTCTTCAGTGTAGGTACTTATTATCTAATTCAAAAGTCATTGTTAGATAAGGATAGAGTACAGCCTAGCGTGCTGGTATAAATTGAAAGTATCTGACTGGGAGATATGCCAATAACCCAATTAAAATAGAAGCCAGCTAAAATGAGTCCCATGGAATCGAGAGAATGCTTATGTTCCAATAGAAATGTCAGCACAATAACACAATGTCCTTTTTATAGTTTGGGTAAGCACAAAGTACTAAAAAAGTATTATGATGACAAGGGTGGATCAATGGAAGAAATTCAGTTACATTGAGGCTAAGAAAAGTGTAAATCATGCCAATATGCACTGGCAAATGATTATGCTTATAGATCGCTTAATAGCCAGTGGGTCTGCAAAACATGCCAGTGTGCGCTTATGAATGATTACACTTCTATATCTCAATGACTGTAGGTGGGTGTTTTGGGGGAAAATATTATTTTGTCCACCACCATTCTAAAGATGCATACAAAGTATTAAAGTATTTCAGAATCTCTCTCTCTCTCTCTCTCTCTCTCTCTCTCTCTCTCTCTCTCTCTCTCTCTCTCTCTCTCTCTCTCTCTCTATATATATATATATATATATATATATATATTATAGATGTATAGTTGTGGCTTTTTTAATAGTTTATTTATAAACAACGGGGAACAAATGTATCACAAATACATAATACAACAGTAGGCATATTGTCCTAGATATTAATTGTGTAGATTATGTCAGGCTATTTTTTGTTGTATTCTTTAAATCGTTGGGCTTTGAAATGTGTGAATATCGTACTTATTTACACATGTCTGTGACACTCTTGTAAACCAGACGAATCACCATATTACCCATTACTTATTTAATCATCCGTTCTAATCTAACACATGTTGTCAATGACACTGCAACAAAAATGCCAGCTATGTATGTCTGATCGACTTGTGATTTCCTGTAAAATATAAGTACGATTGAAACTTTTTTTAAAAGTTCACAGCTGAAACTAAATTATACAATGTAGTGTGCAATACCAAACTATTAAGAATTCTAGCCCTGGTTATTGATAATGCAAGAATATAAATAAAAAGGGAAATAAATAAGGAAATAAATACAAGTAAATACATTACCAAAGTGAAGTGCCCATCATAGACTAAGGTGTTTATATATATATATATATATATATATATATATATATATATATATATATATATATATATATATTACATTGGTTCTATTTTTTTTTTCTCTTCTGTTAATTCCGCACATTTGGTTCACTGTCACCTGTGGAGTGGTATATTTACTGAACATGACTTGTGTCTCTCTCTCTCTCCTCTCTCTCTCTCTCTCTCTCTCTCTCTCTCTCTCTCTCTCTCTCTCTCTCTCTCTCTCTCTCTCTCTCTCTCTCTCTGTCTGCCATTAACTTTTAAGGGATTCCAGATCCTGCTATTCTGCAATAACAAAAACATATGTCACAAAAGGTCCACATCGACAACAGTCTGTTGCTGAGCCCAAGGACTATTCAGTTGAAGTCATATATATTTTTAGTACAATATATCAATTGCTGGATTGTTCATGCATTTTGTTTGTGATGTTTTGTCATTTTTAGTTTCATTAAAGTATTAAAGAAAAGATGTAATATCTAATGAGAATTAAGCTGTAATTTAATGAGGTTGGAAACCCATATCTGCTTGTATCTCAAGACAGTAAGTGTTGCCCTAAGAAGAGTTATTTGTATGTTCTTTTTGCAATTAAGGAATTATTACACATACCATTGTCTAGTGTCTTGTTTAGACTACAGGGGATTGAGGGCAAGGGGATTGTTCTGCACCATATCAACTCCCCACACAAAGTTTACATTGAAGGAAGCAAATTGGCTTGATACACTGCCACTGCTAAATAGGTAGAACTAAATTTATCATAGTATTTAGAGACAAATCAGTGTATTTAATTTCTGTTGTTAACTTATGGCTTCTTACATTAACAAAATATTGTCATGTGCTACCGCTGAGAAGTGTAGGTTTTATTCAACAAGGCAAACAGTATTTGTTTTAAACATGTTGTCAAGTTGTCTCTTCTATTCTGGAATGTTTGAGGTGAACTAGGGATCACATTAGGTGGAGCATCAATGAATGTACGCCAGTTGTCTTCAATGATGAATCCAGATTCTGTCTTGATTAAACTGACAGGCATGCCAGCGACAACGTGGTGGACATTTCAGCATAAAGAGAAGGACTTCTCCGATAGCAGGAGCTCCTGTCATTTGAGTCATATTGTCTCATGGAATTAACAATCTGTTACTAAGTTTGAATCTTTATAAAACTTTGTTTGGTGGTGTGGCATTTTCTGTTGTTATCAGAGTCTAAATAATGACTATAGGAACCTTCTTTTTGTAATGCATCATTTTCCACAGGTTAAAATCCTCTTTGTGTTGAAAATCTTAATCTTTAGCAAAAATTGAAATTAGATATGCATCAGTGGTATAGTCAAGCCAGAATGCACTGAAATGCAGTTAGGCTAATTAAGTTACATGACTTGATTCAGTCAGCAGTCCTCTTGATGCAATAAAAAGAGCATTAGGAACTACTTCTGTTACAATCTACTTCTTTTTGAAAGCTAAAAATGCTGACGAAGACAACAGCAACAGTGCATCGACTATGACAGTGGTCCTAAACACAAATGAAACCACGTAAATAATGTAAAGCATTCTGACAAGGTGAAGAAAGGCACTTTGTGGAAATATTTGTAGAAATTAGGTACGTGCATTACCTATTATGTATGTTACTTGAAGTTTAGTATACAAATAAAATGTGAATTTGTAGAATAATTCTTGTTTAAGAAAATGTATATTTTAGTGGTGCTCTGGTACCTTCAGATTTAGGACGACATCACTGACAGGCATATGAACTAAGAGTATCAGTAATAACAATTTACTGTATATCAATGATTTCCTTTTTCATTAGGTTATAATGAAGGACATTTCCACCCCTGTGCCGCCAGACGATATGAAGAAAGTGATACGCAAATGTCTTGAGAGAGCTGCTTTGATCAATTACTCCCGACTCACAGAGTACGCTAAAATAGAAGGTATGTACTTTGTGCAGACTTGAAAATGGCCGGAAGAACCAGCTAGGTCTATTAACTGAACAGTAAAAGAAAAATTACTCATTTTTCTTTCCCCTTTCCTGAAAAAACCTGAGCAGTTTCAGCTGCAAGTGTCTCATTAAAATCTCAGCTGGTGAACTACAGAACCTTTTCCTATTCACTAAGCTAATATGCCTCCTGGGACCCTGCTTTAGTGGGAACCCCTACATAACACTTCCCTGTTGCATTCTTCTTAGTCCTTCATTATATGAACTCATTCTAGATTAGTTCTGCTTTTTTTTTTTTTTAAGTTTCCAGTATAAAATTGATGTTTGAGGGTTTAACATCAATTGTTGAGCGCTAAAGGAAATATTTTTTCTAAGAATTCAAGAAAGATCAAAATTCTACTCTTCTCATTTAAATCTATTAGCACAGTGAATATGTATTGTATTATACCAATTGTGTTTTTATGTATATGCCATTCTGCTTTTTTTTAAAAATATTGTTTTATATTTGGGCACACTTTAGCTAAGCTTTCACTGATAAATATCCATAATCATATTTACTTTTTTGCTGGTTTACCAAACAATAACAATTTAATCAGTTTAATGAAAGGTTTAATGTTGTATATTTTTTTAATAAGGTTTCCTATAATGGCATAGTTACATGTTTTATAATACTACAAGGCTTTATAACCATTTAGCAATGTATTATTAACTGTTTACAAGATATCCTATAACTAAACTGTAACAAGACTTGTGGATGTTTATATTTAAAGCATTTGCTCCAGCCATTTACTAACTTGTAAAAAATGTACAATATTAGAATCAAACTGATATTCTTATATACTCTTGACACATACAGCCTTAAGTGATTAAATATATGTAGTCAATGTGGAAATGAAATAGCACATTACCATCTATCAGTACGTTTCCACCAAAAGGATGGTTTTACGTACGTAATTTTTATATAGTATCGTTCTTCACATAATATATATATATAGATATAGATATATATATATATATATATATATATATATATAGATATATATAGATATAATATATATATATATATATATATATATATTCGTTAACAGTTTTCAAAAGTATCCCAATCAGGAAATGAGAATTTAATTTGAAAAAAGAAAGGATGTAGTTGTGGATAATATTAAGTGAAAAAATATGTTATTATTTCAAAGTAAGTATTTTATATAGGAGTTCACTTAACATTGATGTATGTGTTTTGTTTATTTATTACTTTTGGTTGATGTTATATATTTACATTTTGAAACATAACAGCCTTTCTTATGGGAATTTGAATCTAGATACTATAAACCAAGCTGCTCCTGCTAAAAAACTAGAGGATGTTATGCGACTAGGGGAGCTGTGCATTGAAGTACTACAACAGAACCAAGAGCATCATTCAGAGGTAATGAAGTTGCTGAGTTTACTGATAACTTTCACCACTTAAATACTTCTGTCTGTCAAGTTACTTAATTAAAGCATACAGGGGGGCAGTTTTTAAAACTGTACTGAAAAATGCACATCACTATTTCATTATTTTTCAGTTCTACAATGAATGTGTCTTAAGAGAATGTTACGTAGAGCACAATTATGTTGACTGCCAATTCTTCTGAACCTGATGTTTCCTGATTCTTTGGCTGATTAGAATCCTTAGTTTTATTCCACAGCTGGTTGCTCCTAAAGAGGTGACTTGACATTTGGCATACCCAGCCAGGCAGGGGATAAGGGAATTAGGGATTGGCAAAATAAATTAAAAGATGCTTAAGCTACAACTAGTTCTTCTTTGCAGATGTTGCGTAGGTGATTCAATCAACAAAATTGCAATGCAATTCGGACTTTTTTTTCCCTAACATCTGTTTAATTTGACTCCCCGTTTGTTTTTTTCACACTGGACATGTGTGATGTTTAATTTCTTTTGAAGCAAGAGACAGATGTGATTTTATAAAGCATCCCATTCAAATTAGCACAGATTGTAAAATAGACACACAGGGATCTTTATCTGTGCTAATGTTTTTCTTCCATGGTATTAGAACATTTTTTAAAAGATATAAATAATCCACCAGTTTCTCTGAAACATCCCTGTGGTTTTTTACAGTTATTTTTGTCAAGTTAAATTATTATTACATTGTTTAAGCTTTGCTACTGTTTCCAGGTGAACATTAGAGTACAGTAGCCAGCTATTATCGTAATCTGTTTCAATATTATATTTTTTTTTCATCTAATTGTAGGCAAGGGTACGATACATATAAGTTACATGTTTTGTACACACCCTTTTTTTAGAAGGTTTTGCTATTCTTACGTTGTCTAAAAGAAGCAGTTACATATGTAAGCATTCCAGTTTGAATGATTTCATTTACCTATATCTTCAATGTTGCCCACTTTATTTGAACGTATGCATTAAAACTTTAATTCTCTTACCCAGAACCACACCTTCATCGTGTATAGGTTACAATCAGATATTCCTTCCACAGCAATGTATTTCATTCTCATTTTTGTCTATACCAAATGGCTTTTATAACATTGCATATTTTGTAATAAATGCTGGAGTAAATTACAGGTATAAGTTAAGTTTTGAACTGAAACTCAAAATATATAACACTAATATGGGCCCCTAGATGTTTTACTGCTTGTCACTATTTAAAGAGAAGAGGACAGATTGACAGCCTTGCATGATGATCCGTAACGTTGTTTTTGTGTTTCTTTTCCTCAAAATAAACACATGGATTCGTGCAGGGGAGAGAGGTATGTTTTGCTACTGTTATGTTCAGTGCCATGACATTCTTGTCATCCTGTTAAGTGTGAACTGCCTGAAAGTGCCATTCCAGTGATTTTTTTTACAGTCTGAAGCTATATTACAGTCTGAAGCTTCGAAAACACCACAGGCTGTGTTGAGCTCCAACAAGCATCAGACAACAAACCTTATACAGTACATTTCAAGAAAGGGTTTCAAAAGAAAAAATAAAAACACTTTACTTTCACCAACAGACAGTTCTCAGGATGGAATACTAGCTATAAATATGGTTTCAGGAGGTCTTACCACTAATGTGTTTATATATGCTGATTTTATATATTCAAGTATCATTGTCAGATAAAGTATTAATTAATTTTCCATAATTTGACAGCAAATGACAATGAACGTTATTTAAAAAATGATGTTTTTGTGAATAAAGTGCTGTTTTATGAATTTCAAACACTTTGCAAATACTATTGAACTGTGTTTTTTTGCACAGACATTAAGTCACTGTGGTTACTTACAGGAAGAGGTTTTCTTCGTTTTGCTTTCATTGTTGTGCTCCTTTCCGGGTGTGTGTACTGGTCCTTTACAACATACATAATCTTTCTGATGGGCACTGTTTAATTACAGCATTTTTGGGTTCTATGGCAACAGTTTAATTTCTGCACTTATATTTTCCTTTGCAGTTTGTAGTACCAATATAAATGCTAATGCACACAAAAACCAGTAGAATTGTATTAAGAAATGTCTTAGTATAAATTGACCTCATTTAGCATGAGTATAATTTTTAATGAAAACAAAAAAATGAAAATGTATTTTAAAATGAAAATAAGTTGGTTGCAGTATATTGGGTAAGAAAACATTTCAATAAATATCAATATGTACAGTAATATCGAAGAGTTAAAACAAATATTTTACAAGCATCATACAGTAGATGCTTGGTACAGTGCTGTTTCTGTGTCGTCGTCCTCGCACCACTACCCACCATTTACAATAGTTGATTTCTTCCTATATGAACTCTACCGCGAACTCTGTGAAGATGTAAATAGCTGTTAACCCTAAAGGGCCGACTGGAATTTGTTTGTGTGCAGAGTCTTCCGGGAAAACGGTCAAGGAAATAGTTTCCTCTGGCCTTCCCATTGTTATGAGAAAATTTATTTTTTGGTCAACACTTCTGGCAAAAAAAATTAAATAAAAGTGTGTTAGATCTCAATCACATATTTCACAAAGTCCAAGTAAAAGGTAATTTAGTTTAAAAAAAGAAGAGAAAAAAAAGAAATTCAAGTCGGTAGGGATCAATATGGGTTAACGGGGTTAAAGGGATACTTTTTCTTATCTATTTAATATCTTATTACATTGTATGCATGCTGTACAATTCTCTTTTTCATTTCTTCTGCTTAGATCATTCTTTACCAGGCTTACTAACTAATGACCCTTTTCGACCACTGGGCATTGAAAAGGGCTGAAAAGACTCCTAAAGGATGAATTTCTGACTTGAAGTGGTATTATAAGTTAAATGATCTAATCAGAAACAACAATAGAGAATTGTAGAGCATACATAATATTATATTAAATAGTTATGCTTGTGTGTGCTTATCAGTTTTAGCCCAATGGAGATAGCATATCACTGAGTAGAAGACTAGTTTGTTACCCTGGCTTGCAGATCTGTGCTTGTAGATTGCAGACTGTTTACAGTGGGGGGCTTGTTTTAAGGATTCTGTCCATACTGTTTACTCTTCAGTTGGTGTAAGATGATTGTTTCATGTTTCTCTTTAGGCCTTTGCTTGGTGGCCAGACGTAATGGCTGAACACGCAGAGGTATTTTGGTCCTTGTATGCTGTTGACATGGATTCCTCGCTTGAGGCACAGTCTCGAGACTCCTGGGATAGTTTTCCACTTTTCCAGCTCCTCAATAACTACCTAAGAAATGATAGTAAGTAGCTCTTTATTTAAATCATAATATCAATTTAATGTAAATCAGTTCAAAAGTTTCAAATGTATTTTACATACTCATTATCATACAACAGGTGGCGTAATGTGCTGAGTTATAACAATGACTAGGGGCATTACAACGCCCCAAACAATTCTGAAACAGTGTTTTGCATGTCCAAGTGCCATCTGGGGTGTTTTGTTATCTGTATATAAGTGATACAGTTTTACCGAAATGATTATAAACTGTTAAGAGTATAGTACCCAAGATAACGTACAATATGTGGTCCATCTGCAACATAATACTAGAAACCATAACTAATCCTGCAACATTGTGGCCAACGGCTTAAACTAGAAATCATTTTTTTAAGGAGATGTAAATAACGTTCTTAATGCTTCAGTCGATCGACTATTATCACAGCACTGATTAGATGAAACTACATCACGAATTAAATGTATATTTATTTTAGGTAATGTTTTTTTTTTTCTGTCTTTATTTAAGTGCCCTAACCTTTAGCTCAGGATTGACCTCAGTTAATCTACTGTACTGTCACAAATGTTTAAGGTACCCTTTTTTTTATATCCATACATGTTTGGAGTTTCTCCAGACATAGATGAGTACGTCTTTATACATTTGTGTTTAAACAGCAAACACATTTTTTCTTTTGAGGCTAAAGCATTTTTTCTCCAAAAAGCTTCTTTAAACAGGTTGAAAAAATGCATTTTGAACTAGAGATGGTAACACTGTTAAATTGTATACCATTGAGGCCTGCAGCTCAGAGAAAGTGAATTTGTTTTTTACTGGATGAGATTCCTGGTACTGTGATTTAAATTAAGCAGTTCAAACTGCCTGAACTATTTACAACATTTTTTCTATTGCATAATTACTAAAGTGGGCTATGTAAAGATGATAAAAGCATGCTTTAACTAGTTTAATTAACAATGTATTTGTTCATAACAAGCAATTATCACATTGGTTTTAAATGACATAACAGGATGTAATTGGTTTTTAAAACTGTAAAATAAAAAAAATGAAATTATCATTTAGCTTTAACTTTTTAGTACTTTACTTTTCCCAGAGGAGATACATATCACTGACGACGGAGATATAGACACGTATTTAAGTATGTCACACTTACATATGTAGCAGTAGTGTGAGAAAATTTCATTCACTTTTGATACAGATGTCTGTAGTATAAACCGTCGCACAAACTGTTAAGTTTATCAGAATCTACATTATTTGACCTACACATCTTGGTTTAACTTCATTTACACATGTATTAATCTTGTATTAATCTTTGCCATCAAACGTGATTACTGAGCTTTTTTTCTCTCGAACACCATGGAAACTCAGTTTCGCATTTGGTAACAACATGTCTTTAAAACACTGAAATCTGTTTGCATGTGTCCAAGCGCCATCTGGGGTGTTCTGTCAATAGAGTATAGAATAGTGTTATCTGCACATAAGTGATACTTAAAGCTGTTGAGTTTTATAAACTGTAAATAATATTGTATCCAAGATGAGGGGGCTTTATAGGTAATTTGCCAAATCAGAATTTACAATATGTGATCCATCTGCAAGTTAATACTGGATACCATAGCTAATCCAGCAGCATGGTGGCCGATGGCTTGGAACAAGGTGGTCAAGTACATCATATCCATGTTAAAGGTACTAGTACACATTAGCTCTTCTTAGGCTCTTGTCCAAGACACTTGAAATGCCATCAGTTGTTTTGTTTTCTGGGAGAAAGCCAGGTTGTTCAGGTGCTGGAAGTTTTTTTTTGTTTAAGGAAGTACTTATTTGTGACTCAACACTTTTACTAAGAATGGTAACCGTGTAATTAGAGTCACTGTAACCCTTTCAGAGCATACAGTATACTATTCATTTGGATACAGGTTACTTCAGAATATCAACTGAATAAATGTGTTGTAGGGTTTTAGCTTAATAACAAGATCCAGGACAATCAGATCTAGCAGATTTTTAGTAACTACAGTAGACAACCAAGAAAAAAAGAATGTGTGTGTGCATGTATGTGTGTGTGTGTGTTTATTTTTTCTGGATTGCTTGTAGTCTGATTTTATATATCATGAGAATTGAGTGTCACACGCTTGGCGTCACCAGCGTTGCCATGTACAAGTACCTCATCAAACACGTTTGTTGTCTTAATAAATTATTGATTAATACAGTTAATGATCCTGTTTTTCGATCTTGTGTCCCTGCATGCAAGTGTGAATGCCACAAAAAATGAGCCAGTTACCCTATGATTAGTTTTACAAATATAGTTTATGGACACCGGCAGTATGAAGAGCTACATAAATGTACAGTGATCAATTGCACACCTATAGAGTATGTACTTCATTAACTGAAGATAATAATTTTAAAACATTTAACTGGAAGCAATTTATTGTATGCTGTGGATATTCAGAAAAATAGATTAATGATTATTTCATATCTAAGAACATATCACTGGTGGGGAGGCTGACTCTGATTTGTATAACTTGCATTATTATTCAACTAAATTACATGGGTAGTAATTGAAGTAAATATGATATCTTTTGATCTAGGATTTTCACTTTTAGTTGTTTATTTGTGTCTATTGCAATCATGGCAATTTCAATTGCCTTATAAACAAACAGGGAATGTCAGTGAAACAAAAACATTTCAAAGTACATGGCCTCATAGCAATTATAGTGTTGTTTTGGTGGTTTTTTGTTTAATACTGGGATATAAATGTCAACCTAAAAACATCGACATGATATAAAAAGGGAGCTTCCATTAGTGAGAGGACTGCCTCGTAATAAGAGGAGGTACTGTGTGTACATCAAAGAAGGTACTGTGTGTATTCTTGAAGAGTATCTGTTTTGTGACCAGTAAACAACTTAGCTGTCCAGTTTAGGTAAAGAAAACCAGTGAAGGCTTTGCCTAGCCTGGTAAGTTAAAGGAGTGGTTTTGTTTGGAAAACGGCTTAGCTGTCCCAACCCTTTAGTTAGGGAAAAACAAGTTTAGTTAGTGCTTCCAACTGTAGAGGCTTTTGTTTTGTATTGTTTGTTTTTGTGCTACTATGTGTGAATAATAAAAGTGCTTAAATGTACAGTTTCTGTGTCTGGGTCACCTATGTAAAGGGTGCCAACCCACCTATATCACAATACATATAAGCCTACAGTACAAAAAGTACTGTATTTAATTTGTAACCTTCACTTAGTGATGTAAAGCCACTATAATATAATTGCAACTAAGAAATCTAGGGCTACTATAAATAATGTTTATGTAATAACTAGACAATAATGAAATAAGAAGAAACCTGGAATTTTGCTTACTGTTAAATATTTCAGAGACTCCAACACACACGATGTTGGCTCTCACAAAGTTTCTTTCTTTTAATGATTTAAACTGTGCTGCTGTTTGTATGCCATTTAGATCAATTGAATAGACCCCTGTGTTTGTAATAATACAGTACTTAACAATCTATTGTTTTTTTTTTGTTTTGAATACTATTTACAAACTAAATTTCATCTAAAAAAAAATGAAACGAGAAAAACAAAGAAACAACCTTGGGAGGATAAAAAGGCTAGTGTTAATAATTAACAAGGAGAGTGAAGTGGAGTCAAATTAGTCATAATAGAGCCCAGAGTGACTGCTAAAGTCAACTCTCATTATCGAAAAAATCCCTCATTAGGAAATAAAAATGTGAAAATCCCATTGGGAAGCTCAACTCCATTTTGTGTGTGTGTGTGTGTGTGTGTGTGTGTGTGTGTGTGTGTGTGTGTATATATATATATATATATATATATATATATATATATATATATATATATATATATATTATATATAGATATATAAAGACTATATTTATACTAATATGTCGCAAACAAAAAAAAGAACAAAGCTCATCTCAAGGTTTACAATATAGCGCTAGAGGGCATTCTAACATTATACTGTTGTAAGCCATTGATAATAACTCAGACAGCTGCTAAATACATATTTGAGACGCACATGTAATGCGATGTGGTGAAATGGTACAGCCCTATCCATATTTTAATATCTGGAGGCATATAAAAATAATTTATTTGTATGAAAGAAGTTCATTATAATTGTACTGAAGCTAGTGTTGATAATACTGTAACCCTGCAGGTCCTTGGTTACTTTAAGTTAAAGGCATGTTCTCCTTTAGTGGATGAAAGTAGAGCTTGAAGTGGGCTCCACTGATTAAGCTGGTGCAAGCAGTGGACCCAGGAGGAGGTCTTGACAGGGAGTGGTTGAGGTGAACTTGTATAGCTGCTCCACTGAATTTATTTTTAGGTTGCTGCAGTGATGTTGCCTGAGTCCTTGGAAACAGGATAAAACAAGGAGCTTTGTTTGTAAAGAGTTGAAATACTGTAAAAATGATCCTGAGATGGATTTCAACGGGGCTTTTTACATGGGGCTAATGGGACTAACTCAATCTGCCGCCAAAACTCCTGCTTGTTTTCTTTTTAGTAGGATTTGTTTTTAGTGCAATTTAAATCATTTAATATAGTTACCCCGAAAGAAAAATTAAAATCATCTTCATTGAGCCTAGCCGTTCTTCTTTTTTTTTTTTTTACAGTTCTACTGTGTTTGATTATTCTCTGTTTATTCTGGTTCCTATTTCACAAAGGGCTATTCTCTCAAGGACACGTCTTTTAAACCAGTTCATGCATGTAACTCAACAATAATTGATTATTTCAGTGTCTTCTTTTCTTTTATCTATGTTAATGATTTGTCTTGACACTGTCATGCTGAGTGCTACTGGTCAAATAAAGACTAATAAAAAAGCTGGCTTATCCCACATTTATCTTAATTTAAACTGTTCCCACATCTGATTTATAAAAAATCTGTCTACAACCTTGCTCCTTCACATTTGTCTGATATTGTTCCTTTGTACTCCTGGCCATTCATTGTATTCACAGAAAAGACATATGCTGCAGCCTCCCACACTCTGCTTAAAAGTGTTTTAAGTTCTTCACCCAGTGTGTCTGTTTATCATGTATAATAGGTTATGGATTGGTTGTTTATGTTGGAAATGCATTTTCTGTACTTCAACTGATTATTTTGTGATTAATCTTTTTTGGAAGAATCATGCATACCTACAGTACATGATGATTTGTTCATGTAATTTCATTTGCAGGGCTTTAAGATGTTTTAAAATGCTCTATACCAATGTGCAATTGCTTTATTAGCTGACCAAAACCCTTTGAATTGGTTCATGCGGTTTGATACAATGGGGGTTGCATGCAAATATTTTGGATAGCATTTAATTGTGTTCTTTCTTTCTTGTTCCCTGACAGCTCTCCTCTGCAATGGGAAGTTCCATAAGCACTTGCAAGATTATTTTATCCCCCTGGTTATCCGCTACATTGATCTTATGGAGTCTTCCATTGCCCAGTCCATTCACAGAGGATTTGAACAGGAAACATGGCAGCCAGTCAAGTAAGCAGTTTCAGAAAGCTTGAAGGCTTGAAAATCTTCTGCTTAAAAAATACGTTTGTTTTTTTTTTTAATCGGAGCGTTAATAAGCATTAATGTGCAATAGGCATTATTTTTTATTTTCTTTAATGGACATAAAATTTAATGGACTTTCACCCCTTTTCTAATTAAGATATGTCTTGATATGCTGTTTGTTCCCATGCAGGACTATTACCAACAATCTCCCAAATGTGCCTCTACCAAAGGTTCCAAGTCTGCCCCTTAATCTTCCTCAAATACCTAGCTTTTCTGCACCATCCTGGATGGCTCCTTTATATGCTAACACGTGCGTATTTCTCAGCATTGAAGAGTCCTTTATTTGCATGAATGAAATGAGCATGACCTGTCCTGTGGTGTTTTGAGTAATGGTTTTTTTCCGTGTGTACAGTGCATGTTTATTTTGTTGTCAACTTTTAAATTCACACTTAAGTTTACATTTATTTAGAGAACCTCTTTTTCAATTGTTTTGTTGTTTTTTAGTACTTGGTAATAAGTGCTTCCATTCCATTGTATACCATGTATCCACATTGACTGAAGCCTTGACTCCTTATCACTTATTCCCTTAATTTATGATGAACCTTTTCTTATATACCAAATGTAGATCACATGCTTTGTCCATAATTTCTATCAATGTCTCAATTTTCACTGTATTTACAATCTTCGCAAGACAACAATTTGACCCCCCCCCCATTTGGATTTAGGAATGAATATATAACTCCCAGTGGTTAGTGAGGAGGGAAAGAGCTAAAACACCTTTAATTACTGTAATGTGCTGTTTTTCTTGTAAAAGTAATCGATGGTGTTTATGAAGTGGCAGTATGCATTTTTTATCACTCCTGATTGCCAGTCCTATTTACTGTTTTACACATTATTCTTTCACTAAAATTGTGATTGTGTTATTGTGTTTGCTTCTAGTGATTAATGATTCATTACGTGGTATCTAACATGCCAATTACAGTACATGGATGCATACAGTATGCATATGGCAGGTACTTCAATATATCAATGGAAAATTTAACCCAATAAATTAGATCATTTGTGATAGTGTTAACATGCTACTGTAGAAACAGTGGGGGAATTCGACCTTGTGGCTGTTTGTGATTGGTCATGTTGGTAGGCTGACATCGGTCATCAGTGTATCATCTAAGGCAAAACGAAAGGAAAATGGTCGTCAACAGATGGTTGGAGAGACTTGTCAGGTCCAGCAACTTCTTGAATCTATGCCACATGGTGTCACTGTGGCCCAACCAGGTCCTAATAAAGTTATTGCATGTTAAAGATTATATTAATATTGTATATTATATGTGATGTGTTTAATATAATTAAATGTCAGGATCAATAACTTTACTTAATTTACTAAATTAAACAACTGACTTTGAGCAATTACTTTCCTTAAACCAAGCTTTTAGCAACTTGGCGAAACTTGGAATAATGCCAAAGACAGCACTTGAATTATATATATATATATATATATATATATATATATATATATATATATATATATATATATATATATATATTTTTTTTTTTTTTTATATATATATACTAAAAATATATATTTCATGAATTTCATACTTTGTCTGAACAGCTTAAAATATGAATACAGCTTTTAGTGCTACAAGTATTGGGCCACGTTCCAAAAAATAAATAAATGTGTCAGGGACTTTTTCAATTAAGTTTTCAGTTCATGAAACATATTCAGCTTTTTTAGAAAATGTTTATTCTCCTTTTTTAAAGCACTTTAACATAGTCGTTGTATTTTTGGGTAGTACAACTTTTGTTCATAAGAAAAAAACAAATGTTTTTGGTATGTTGTCTAATCAGTTATCAAGTGCATATTTAAAAAAAAAAAAAACAATCAGTATGCAATCAATACATATTTACAACACTGTGTGTGTAGGTGTGTATTTTACCAAATACAATAATATTGATACATCTTTTTACACTCCCTGATATTTTATATAAGTTTGAAATTCTTCTAAAGCTATCGAAAAGAATGAAAGTGAAAATGCAAAAAATACAGTAAAGGTATTGACTTTTGTTCACATTGATCCTGGTCCAATTTTGTGATATTTGTGAAAAAATAGATTCAAAGACAGCTATACATAGGAGAGTTCATCAGACCTCTGTCTACGACACCTGATATAAAAATATTTTTGGATAGTCAGGTGCCAGCATACTGCAAATATCCAATATTTGACGAAGTCAAAATTATTGCTTGTGAAAATGATTAGATTGTTCAGTACAAAAAGATATTTAACTGTAAATCGCTTTCTTTAAAACACCTTAATATCCCAATTTAAAGTATAAAAATGATAATAAAGATGATAATGTTAATAAGAGGTAAGAAATAATTTTAAAAGCTTGCATGCTTATGTTTCAAGTAATTTGTTTGTTAATTTGTATTCTGTAAGTTAAGTCTTCTAGGTTAAGGATATTTCAGATTTCAGAAACATATTGGGTGATAGCCCTTCACAGTGTTTTGCAGTTCTTTACTCCATTGGGGATCATGCTCAGAGGATATCCAGGCAAGACTAGAGAGCTCTCTGATTGGCAGGGATAGATAAAGGGAAGGTAAGGGGGAAGTGGAGACTTGGGACACCTTGTTGAGCAAAAAGTCTTTTAATTAGCCAGGATGGGAGTTATTATTGCATTGGCTTAATTACACTGTATCTTTCCAAGCTATTTTTATTATGTTATATTGGAGAACCTAACAGTCTTTTAAAGGCTAAAGGCAGGCCTTTTCTAGTTTCTATTTGCCTTTTGCTGTACATTTTATTAAATGTGCTGCTCAGAGCATTTTTAACCCACACAATGCATTTTTTATAAATTAGGCAGGGAGGGCTACCTCTTTTGTTCTGTATATATGTGTATCGACATAATTTTCGTCATTTTCATTGACTCTAGACCAATAATAATACAGCATTTAAGAACCTTTAAAATGGTGTTTATCCTCTAATAAAAAAAGCACATTTGAACTTGGGAGGCGCGATGTCTGCATGCAAGAGAAAATAACCTTTCAAGTTTATGGTGGTCGGATAGCACAGGGAGAAAAGTAAAATGCCAGATTTGTTATTACTCAAAAATGATACTGGTGTTTCCCTGCCTCCCTCTAATGAATGCTAGCCTGAGTGTTTTGACTCTGTAAGAAGCATGTGTCACGGAGCCATGCTGATTGAGAATTGTCTCTTCAGATGTGATGCGAAAGTGGGCAGCCACTGCTTTTACACCTCAAGGCATGTTAAGGAGGAGTAGTGTCAGCGGAGAAGCTTCAACTCCCTAACCCTAATCAAGATCAGGATCTCTGTGGAAGTAAAGACATATGTTCAGAGAGATAGCATGCAGCATACTATGATACTTAAAACAGTAAATTGTGAACAATTAAATGATGAAGACATTCATGACATCTGTTACATTGCATAATTCTTGTTTTGTTTGATAGGTTGCACAGTGTTGCTGTTGTTTTTGTGGTAGTATTGTATTTCACTGTCTGAGAAACTCTGGATCATTAATTTGCCTGAGGATGTGCAATTTTAGCATGATTGTATGTATGATTTATTTATGAAAAATATGTAACTTTAAAAAAATGTGTGATTTATTTATTTTATTTATTTATTTTGTTTTATTGTATTTTTAGCAATGGATCAACCACATCAGAAGACCTGTTCTGGAAGCTGGATGCGCTGCAGATGTTTGTCTGTGACTTGCATTGGCCAGAGCCTGAATTTGCCCAACATTTAGAGCAAAGGCTCAAACTGATGGCCAGTGACATGGTGGAGGCCTCTGTTAAAAGGTCAGACAATATACATTGTGTGTGTGTGTGTGTGTGTGTGTGTGTCTATATATATATATATATATATATATATATATATATATATATATATATATATATATAAAAATATACCACACACACACACACACACACATACATATTTCATTTATACTTAAAGATTCTTCAAACACTATGTTAAAAATTATACATGGTCATCCTTTTGAAAATGATTGAATGGTCTTTGTTTTGTTAAGCAGAACAAGAATGGCTTTTGATGCGAAGATGCAGAAGGCCAGCAAATCAACGGATTACAGAATCTCTCCTTCTGTTTGTACCATGTTTAATGTGCTAATGGATGCCAAGAAGCAGTGCACCAAGCTCTGTGTTTTAGATGCAGGACAAGAGGTGCGCATACATGTAAATAAAAATTATTATACTTACAGGTTAGTCAATCTTAATACAATCTATCTATCTATCTATCTATATATATATATATATATATATATATATATATATATATATATATATATATATATATATATATATATATATATATATATATATATATATATTATATATATATATATTAGCTCAAAGCTGCCCAGTGTTTCGATATGTTGTACATATCTTTCTCAAGGGAGCCTGTTATTTATTTTTTTTCCTCTGGTAATTTATCATTTTTTATTTAAGTTAATACTAGTAGCAATTTTAAAGTTACATTAAAACGCATTAAGATAAGAAAGCCATTTTATAAAAGTGTGTTTTTGGCCTTGACTTGAAAATTGTAACGGTCGCTTCCCCAACAAATTAAGGCAGAGCATTCCATAATTTAGGAGCTCTACAAGAAAAAGCTCTACTTCCCATGTTGCTTTTGTTGACCCTAGGAATAAACATCAGCCCCGCATCCTGTGATCTCAGAGTATGGTTTGGAACGCCTGCAAATAACTAGGTGCTAATCCATTCAGGGCATTGTAATTTAACAGCAAAATCTTCAAAATCAATTCTATACTGCACAGGGAGCCAGTGTAAAGAGACCAAAACAGGGGTAATATGTTAAGTTTTTCTGGTTTTAGTCAGAATTCTAGTGGCAATATTCTGAATAAGCTCCAAGTGGGATACCACACATTTTGGGACACCAGAAAAAATAATCAATTCTAGATGAAACAAAGGGATGCATTAGTCTCTCGGCATCAGATACAGAAATAATTGGTCTAAGTTTGGCTATATTTCTCAAATGGTAAAAAGATACTTTAGTAACTTCCATAATATGAGTCTCAAATGAGCGATCAGGATTAAAGATGACCCCCAAACTCTTAATTTCAGGTTTAAATTTTGATGAGAGATGACAAGGGTGAAGCTCATGTAATCCTACATTTCCTTATAGTTGGTTCTGTGAGCCCACTAGCATAACATATATTTTATCTGAATTCAACAAAAGAAAATTCCGTGACATCCAATGCTTGATGTCTGTAAGGCAGGTAGATAATAACACCCAGGCAGAAGAAATTCCTGGCTTTAGGGACAAATATAGTTCCGTATCATCAGCATAGCAATGGAAGTTCGGTCCGTGTCTGCGGATAATGTCACCTAACGATACCATATATAATGAAAACAGCAAGGAACCTAGAATGTAGTTATAACTTTTTCTAAAGTATACATTCAAAATGATTTCAACTTCCACCTTCTGCTGGTGGTAAAGTTGTTTCTCACTTGCTATAAAGAAGGTGACATATATAATACTAAATGTAATTTGTTATCTAAATTATATTTAGTTAGTTTATATCTGCATATCAGTTACTCCTATAATTCATGCTGCAGGATGGTGTGGGGCAAATAAAGAGCATCAGTTGAATTAATGTTTAAACAAAGTGTTTTTATTTTGCAAAAACTCCCTTTTTCATGGTAACTTGCAGTTCATTTTATTTCCTTATTTCATTCATTAGAACACAGTCATGCTTCATCATGTGAACACATTGAATGGCTTTTCAATAGCAGTTTGTCGCCTCATCTTCTTTTTGTAATACTAAGATGGCTGTCAGTACAAACCTTCAGCGATGCAGCAAGGAAATAAAATTGAATTTGTATTATGTTTAATAGTTTGAACACCAAAACTGTAAAAGAAAGACACTGCCTTCATGATATATCCACTTTTCTATTGTTTAGTGTTGTTTCATTGAAATGAAATCATTCTATCTTAACAAAATACGTTTGCAAAGATGGACACTTAGGTAAAATGGCCTTTATCTATAATTACCATTGCCTGTGTATACTACAGCCAGTATATATATATATATATATATATATATATATATATATATATATATAGCACACACACACACACACACACACATATATTCAGTGTCTGAAACAGCCTGGAACTGTGAATGTAAGGTTGATCTTTATAATACACATTTACTTGGCTATTGGAAGCTTGCAACCAGACAAACAATGTCAAATGAAGGGTTATTTTTATGGTCACATATTCACCACAGACTATTAAATCCAATCACCCTGTGTTAATTGAGTAATAGAGTAAAGTCCTTAAGGGGCATTTGAAATGTGATTTAAAAAAAAAAAATAATAATAATAATTCTAGGGACCTTCAGTGCCTTGCAGAAGTATTCAGACCCTCTCACAGTTTTCACATATTGTTGCTTTAAAGCTTGCTGCCATGACACTTTGAAGTAGGAATTTATATGTGATATACGCACAACCTGTTCCACATATTCAAAGCAAAAACAAAAAGAAATAAGTAAATAGATAATATGAAATAAAAATGGAAAAGTCATGATTGCGTAAGTATTACAACCTTTTGCTGTGGCAAACCTAAATTAATTCCGATGCACAAAATAACCTTAACGAGCCACACAGTTAGTTGAATGGCTTCTGTCTGTGTGCAATATTAGTGGTTCTCATGATTTTGTAATAAAAACACCTGTCTCTGTGAGGTTCCTTGGTCAAGTAGTGAATATCAAGACTCAACCATGAAGACCAAGGAGCTTCCAAAGCAATAAAGTAAGGATAAAGTCGTTGAAGAGCACAGATCAGGAGAAGGGTACAAAAAAATACCGAAGTCTCTGAATATCTCATATATATATATATATATATATGTATATTCATATGAGCTTAACATGCAGCCTACAGCACTCAGTATTCCCAGGTGGTCTCCCATCCAAGTACTAACCAAGCACAACATTGCTTAAGCATTGCGTGGTAAGTTCGATTTGAAGAGCTTTTTGCCGTCAGAGACGTTGCCCAGGGGTTACTACAAGGAAGTAGCTCTTCTTGACCCCCAGTTTACCCAATCATCAAGAAATAGAAGGTGCACTGTACCACCCAGACACTGCCTAGATCAGGCCGTCCCTCCAAACTTAGCAGCCGTGCAAGGAGGAAACTGGTGAGGGATGCCAGTGTGAGGCCAACAACAACTTTGAAAGAGCTACAGAGTTCAATGGCTTGGATGGGAGAAAATGTGCATCAGTCAGCAATATCCAGAACACAAAAGTAGCCTGTATGGCAGGGTGGCAAGAAGGAAGACATTACTAAAAACAAGCCATCTCAAAGCCCGCATGGAGTTTGCAACAAAGCACCTGAGTGAGCCTGCAAAAATGTGGCAAAAGGTGTTGTGGTCAGACGAGACCAACTTTTTGGTGTAAATGCCAAGCTTTACGTTTGGCGCAGACCCAACATAGCACATCTCCCAATCAACATCATCCCTATAGTCAAGCATGGTAGTGGCAGCATCATGCTATGGGGATGCTTCTCCTCAGCAGGGACTGGAAAGCTTGTTAGGATTGAAGGAAAAATGGATGGAGCAAAGTACAGGCAAATACTAGAGGAAAACCTGTTTCAATATGCTAAAGACTTAAAACTGGGTTAAAAATTCACCTTTCAGCAGGACTTGAAAATAGCTGTCCATAAGCAATCCCCAAGCAACTTGAGAGAACTTGAGCGAATCTGCCAAGAAGAATGGGCACAAATTGCACCAAGCCAACGCAAAAAGACTTGCAGATGTAATTGCTTCCAAAGGTGCGTCCACCAAATATTGAGTTGACGGGTTTGAAAACTTATGCAATCAATATATTTCAGTTTTTTCTCTTTAGTTCTTGCTGTCATTTACTGTAACTTATCTTACCCCTAGCAGTCTTCAGTTTGAGCATTCAAGTTTTGAATAAAATAATAAGTTTAAAAAAATGTGTATGCATCATTTTGTAATTTTACAAAATGGGACACCATAGGAAGGGTCTGAATTCTTTTTCAAGGCACTGTATCAGCACCTTTTCATTTGTGACAAATCAACTGCCTTTGTTGCCTGAAACTGGATTTCAGTCTTTCTTCAAGATACTGTAACAGTAAATTGTTAGATTTGTCAGAATCTCTGCTTGCAATGCTAGCAGCAAATACTCTTTCATATGAATAAAAAGGTCTTTATTTTCCTCCAGAACTATTTAAATAACTTGTGAATAAGTATTATCAGACATTTAAATGTTGCATTAATTGAATCTTGTGCAAGTCTTTTGTCCTGGCAGCTAGACCTGTCTAAGAAAAACACATGGATGTCATAATTGTTTGGAAGACAAAGAGTATCCTTCAGATTACTTCGTCTGAATGAGACTGGGAACTAAATTAATTCCAATAATAGGCCTATTAGCTGCTTAACTCAGTGTACATGGGAAGATTTTCATCAGTGAATGTAAAATGAATTGGGTGGGTGGATTGTGTTCAGGGTTTCAGGTCTGCGGTGTTCATAATAACAATTATTCATGGCATACAGTATTTTGCAGCTTTTGACAGTCTACTAAACAGAAATATCACTGAATTATGAATCTTAAAATCCATTTTTTATATATATATATATTTTTTTTTAACAGTACCATTCGAAAATAGACGACCTAATTGAAGAAGCCTTTAACGAAATGATGTCCTTGTTGGTTTCAAAGGTACTGGCAAACCCCACTTCCCTTATATTTGTACTGCCATGCTGTATTCTGTCATGTTTGAGTGAAAATGTACAGTGCCCTATAATGTATACTGCCCTATACATATTTTAAATACATTTTGCCATGTGTATGCAAAAGACCTTTTCTTGACACTGGATAAAACATTGCGAAATGGAATGTGTTGTAAAAATGTTTAGCATAAGTGACTGGTTGACATCGTGAAAGCCAAAGCTATGGGTGCTTCTCTGTATCCATCACATTTTCTGTAGTAGTTTCCCCACAGGGATTAAGGAAAGAATAACAGATATGCTTGCTGCAAAAAAAAAAAAAAAAGCCAGAGGTAGATAACGGATAAAAATGAGGCAAACAGGCTAGTGCGTCACCATTAAATTAATGTAACTTATTACCAAAACTAGAATACCCTGCTGCATTGTTTTCCGGCTCACACCTTTATAAAAAAACTGAAAATTTCTTGTAGTGTTTTTAAGGTTTATTATTAAATCAGTTAATGTTTTAATGATTTTGGAAGTAGATATTTACCTTCATGTTTGTCAACCTTAGATTTCTTAGTTGCCACTATAAGGTAATCTTTATGGCTTTTTTTTTTTCTTGCTTATATGTGATAGATAAAAGAAATCTTACCAATAAATATGTTTTACTCTAGTTTGTTGCAGTATTGGAAGGAGTACTATCCAAACTATCAAGATATGATGAGGGAACATTGTTTTCTTCCATTCTTTCTTTTACTGTAAGTGTTAAATGTGTTTGTGAACCATCATTTATAAAGTTTAATTTTAAACTTTAAGTGTGGTGTTATTATTATTGCTGTTTATTTATCTTTTGGTTTTCCAGGTGAAGGCAGCTGCAAAATATGTTGATGTTCCTGTAAGTATGATCTCCTTGGCATTTAAAACTAGGTTGTGTAGAGGAGTTGTAAACCAGGGGCTCAGTTTTACTATTTTACGCTGTACTTGAGCATAATGTGGAGCAGCTTAGTGGACTTAAATGTAAAGGGACTAAGTGGTTGCCCCACTGTAAACGGGGAGGGAGGGAGTTGTTGTTTTTTAAAATAGAAATAAAAAGATTAAAAAAAAAAAATTCTTGGGAAAATGCGTGCGTCAGCTGAATGTTGCAAGTACTCTCAACTGGTGCAGGTGAGCTTCCTGATTGCATTACATTATAGGCTTGTTAAAAAAAACAAAACAAAAAAAAAAAAACGAAAGCACCATGACAGTGTTCCTTCTCACCATGAACATATTTGTGACCCCCTCACGGAAGGTTAAGCTACTTATTCTATTCTCAAGCTTGTTGCTGAAAAACAGGAAAAGGACCCACCTACAGTACAAGAACAGCCCAACTTTTAAAAGCTGCACCTGTGAGATTAGGAGTAGCAGCAGGAAGCGATAGTATTTGTAGTATATAATTATCAAGGGTTTATTTCTTTTTCATTTCTTTTTACACAACATGTTTATCTGTCCAGCTTCACTGGTAATTAACTCCAAGTTAATCCGCTAGACTACACCCTTATTTAACCCTACAGGTCTACCAGTTTTGATAAGCTGCTGATGTCGGCTGTGAAACAGAATCCAGTTTGTTTTTGTACACTTCCTTAACTTTATTCTCTTGAAAATCTGTGGTTACCCCTAGCTTAAAAAGAATACATGTGAGATTTACTGAAGACCTAGGGGTAGATGTACTAAAGTGTTGCATCTGTTGCAAACAATTCGGAAGTCTAGGATGAAATGTACTAAACAAGCACAGTGCTATTTGCGACTTTTTAGGGAATGTTTTGCGGGAGCAGTTTTTCTTTGCTGTTCAGCCTTACATGAATATGTAATTATTAGCGTTCCTGCATAATTGTGCAAAAAGGGGCAGAGTGCAAATGAGGGTTCACAAATATTATAATGAGATGTACAAAAGCTGCCAACCGTTGCAACACTTACAATTGCATCAATCTGTTAAGAACTTTTGAAAGCACGTTTTAAACAGTCGCATTTGTTTGAGGTTGTGTTTCTGTATACTAGAGTACGCTTTGGGTTGCCTTGCACAAATGTAGTCATTAGTTATTACAGCCCTTCAGCTGATACAAATGCAGATCCAGATCTTTGGGGAACCCTTTGTACCAGAGCTGGATTTATTTATTTATTTTTCTTTTTGGTGGAACATCCATTGGGGCCAATAACACAATATTTTATGTAATTTAATTGTATCCTCAGGTTTACATCTACCTTACATCCGATTTAGCGCTGTGTTCCTTTGGCCCAAGCTTTCATGTCGCTCCTTCCTCAGTTCCGACTGGTCCTTATTTGTTTGACTATGTAAACTGGAACACTGCCATTAATGCTGACCTTTTGGCAAAGTTTCACTATCATGTAAAATATGTGAAAGGTGAATTGTGATTCGGAACCAGATTTCCCCAGTATCCAGTCTTTAAGTGGTTTACTTCCATTGCCTGACACATTAGTCAAAGAACATCTCCAGAATTTATAGCTCCAAAACCATATTGTGGCTACAAGGATGGATCTTGGGCAGCTTTAGAAATTAATGTCTATAAATGCAAAAGGAAGCAAATTATCCAGTGCAAGTGGGGATTTCTCCAATTGTAAATAACTTTTAGCATTTCATTGCAGATAATTACCCTGAGTACATGTAACATGTAGAGTAAATAGTTTAAAAGAACTGTAACGCTAATTGGAAACTGTCGCCAGCTGTTGCAATTATTCCTCTAAGTTGTGTATATTCCACTAATAATTAGCCACAGTCTCACATTAGAGGCTGCATGAGAAAGAAACTCTCAAGGTGTGAAATTCCCATATGGCATTGTGCCTGCGACAGGTAGACAGACAGACAGTGGGGGAGGGGGGTTAGGGGAAACATGGTACAGCTTGGTACATTGTGCCACTTTTGCTTCTTTAGCTTCATGTACTTACCGGTAACCCTTTAGTTATCATACTTCTCTATGGTAACTCATTTACCTTAACAGTGGTTATGCAAAATAATATGTATCATTAAATCATGTCTATAATGAGTGATAATGTATGTGTTACTTTGTGTAGTCTTATAAGGTAGCCATTAATATGTGTATTATCTTTCTTTCAGAATCCAGGGATGGATCTGGCAGACACTTACATAACGTTTGTACGACAGAACCAGGATATTCTCAGAGACAAGGTCATTGAGGATATGTATATAGAAAAATTATTTGATGTAAGTGACTAACTACCCTTGCAAGGCATGCTGAAATAATGATTTAGAAAGGACTAGAAGGGAGGGATAAGTTGCATTTTGAGATGTGTCACAATGTACTCTGTACTTCTTTAACTAGAATTTGATCTGTAGTATTGAAACTTGCCTAGGAACATTGGGTAATTTTCCATGCTTAAAGAATTAGTTTGGCTAGCTTATAATTTCTAGTTCATAACACTCTCAAAACCATAAGATAACATTTGCAAAAATGTAGAAATAATTTGTGGTACCAAGTTTTTCATCTACAAAGTTATTGCAAAACTTTTAAAGTACCATCGAAATAGTGAACCCAGTAACTTGATTTATTCATTTATTTTGGTGTTTACAAGGACAGTTCCCTGAACCTACCTCCCTGGTATAAATATGTGGCTACAGTACACTGTTTTGGATTTTAAAAAAAAACAATGGCTTGAAGATAAATGTCATTTATAGAGCAAATTTAATACACCCTACACCCTATATTGTATGCAAACCTGCAAATAAATTCCTCTGAAGCAGTGTTTAAAGTGGTTTGATAAAGGTGCCGGTATGCACAACAATTTTTTTAGGGGTGTGGTGGGTTGATTTTACCACATTCAGCCAAAGTTATGGATTGTGTATCGTTTTTAAATGCCATCTACAGTATGTTATTATTAAGCTTTTTTTTTAAAGGAGGTGTTAGTGTTGTAATGTTATACAATGAAAACATAACATTGTTTTACTGTCAGTTGCTTTATAAAATGTCTATATAATGGAAATATTTTTAATTTTTTTTTTTTTGGGGGGGGGGGGGGGGGGGGGGGGGGGGGGGGAGTACAGTGTGGAACTTATCTAAGTATCGAATTTATTTGCATCTTGACTGAACCTTTCTAAATAAAAAGCTACAGGGTAATCAGCAGAATTAATACTTGCAGGAGAGTTTTTGAAGATCCTGACTGATGAAAAGTTTGCTGATTTAGTTCAGGCTTGGTACCAACTTCTTTTTAGGTCTGATGTCTTTGTAATGCATAAATTTCGAGAATACAGTGAGTTAGAGGGGAAGTGCTTCCGAAGAAGAAGGGCATGACCTGAGGTGAAACATACGTGCACTATGTAGAGACAGTAAAGTAAAAGTTTTTTGTTTTGTTTTGTTTCTGAAACTAAAGAGTTCCGGGCAGGGTGTTTTGTAGCAGTATAACATTTGTATAATTTTTTCCCCCCTAGATTATTTTTCTTTTTCCGCTATACCATACTGTCAGTTTTTCTCTTACTAGTATGCATACTGGCGTATGCCACCCCACTTTAACCACTGCTCTGAAGGCTAGGTATAGATTATACTGTGCTGTTTGATTTCTGACCATTTTTATAGCCGTTTTGTCAAGATGATGTCATTGACACTGGATGCAAGGTATATTCCCCTTTTGATGTAAACCAATTCATCATGTGTACTGGTTGTAAAAATTAGAGACATGGACTAATTGTAACAAACCAGTACAAGACCAAAGCAGTGATTGTGAGTTAGATTAGGTTCACAACCCTTTGTTGAGCTTGGCACAATTTTGACTGTCATTTGATACTGTTGCCATGTTTATGACTACATAATATAAGGTTAAATACTTTTTCTATATGTTCCAAAAGTAAATAAAACAACACAGTATATGTCATTTTAATTCCAGATCTGTCTCATAAAGGTTTCTAATTTTAATTCAGCTGTGTTTTGCAGGTAACAAGTCAAATCAATTATTCAGTTATTATTTAAAGCAGTCAACATTGATTGCATTATTAAAACCTGACAAATTATCTCATGGAAACAATCCATTACAATAATGTTCATGTTGTATAGCGCTATTTAGTCTATTTAGTTTCTCACCATTTAGCACTAACCACTTCTTTTGTTTAATTATGGAAAAAAATACAGCAAATGTTATAGCTGTAATTCATGGTAACACTTAAGTGGTATTGGTTACACAAGGTCTAGTTGTCACTTAAAAGTTATGTAGGTGTTTGTTATGTGTCATGGTGGACAATCAAAATGATACTTACATCCCAAGTCCAACAAGTCTAGACTGCTTTGCAGTTGTACAGGATTAAGAAAAAAATGCATCTGTTTCTAGTAGCTGAGTGTTAATAAATGTGTGAAAACAAGTTTTATGAAAGTGTTGATGCCCTGCAGGGGTAGAATAATTATCATCCATCCAGCTGGCACTTCACCAAAATCCATTCTTAGCTACATTTGACTTCACTTGATATTGCACTGAATCTGCCAGCATGTTGTTTTTTTTTTCTTTGTTCTCTCATGTTTTATTGCTATATTTATAAGTGAAATCCTCTGTGGTCATCAATGAAATTCTCCAACCGGCCATGAAATGAATAATTTATTAGCTGTGTTTTTACCCACACTTGTCCAAGATTTCAACAAGCCAAAAATCAGTATGAAGACTGACAAAACAGCATCAGGCTACCCCGGAGATAAACAGCACAAGGCACAAGCATTAAGCACTGTTGTTAAACTGCACCTTCATCATCATATTCTTACAAATGTCATAAAACTGTGTTGGAAATGGAAGTAACTGGAAACTTCATTCTGGAATTAATCTTGCATGACATTTATAAACAGTGTAATTAGGACAGAGTCAAAATAAATAAGTCGCAGAAGAACGTAATTATAACCCTAAGAACTATACAGACAATAGACAAACCAAATATTTGGACGGCAGTTAGTGTAATACTATCCAGCGGATGTTGTTTAAAAGAAGAAAAAAAACAGGTGTCCTATTGAGCATTCATAAAAACAAAACAAAAAAACTATCATGTGATATATTTATGATATTTGGTCTTTGAGTACTGTCTGAAATTTTTTAAAAAATAAAAGAAAAAAATAATCCCTAATTATTCAAGTCTCTTGTAAACATAATTTTCTTCTCAGTACTTACTGTCTCTTGATGCCAGTTCTTTTGCTTTGTGGGTTCAGTTTTAGCCTGCACCTAGTAGGTATGCCTGTTTGAGCAGTTGCACATTCATTGTACCTAAAGCACACACATCTGTACAGTAACCCAAAGCTAATCCTGCCGTTGTACTCTTTCAGCATGTTGGTAAAAATTCAGTAAAACTGCCATGGTGACTTGCAAGGTTATGCGGAGCCCTAAAAAAATAATCTCAGGTGGAATGCTAACAAGTCCTAATTCTAAACAATACCGGTATTTGATATACTTTACTATTGGTAATATTGAATCAAGACTTTTTGGGGGAGAATATTAACAGAAATAACTGTTTCATTCACAGTGACATTTGGTGTCAATAAGTATAAAGAGACCTGTGAAAAGAATCTGGTCTGAGAAGTAGAAAACTAACAGCAGGCAGCTAATAGAAAATATTCATTCCCTACCCATGGAGAAAACCATTTAGATGTTTGTTTTGTTTTGTTTTTCAAAAGGCAAAGCCATAGCCTTGAGAGGTGAATATGGTGTGGCTGCCAGAAAGAAGCCTTATGCCAGTCTATAAGCTATAAGTGTTTTTCCTTTTCATGAAAACAAAAAAGACTTCACTGAATGTCTCTCTTGTTTACTTTCATGATTAAAATTTAGTGGAGATGTTGTCAACTGTCATTGACAGGATTCATAAAAAAAGTCAATGCCAGTCCATGGCAGTAAGAGTTGTTGTACTTTAAAGTCATACAAGAAAACTTTTATATAACAAAAACATCAGCCAAAAAGCAGTTTCTGCATTGAGATACTGCAAGTCATTTAGTGCCAAACATTTTTACTTAGGGTTTGTTATTTACTTTCTTTCAAGCAGATGTATTGAATATCTCCCTTTTAGTTTGCTTAAAGGTCTGACCTAAATCTCATGAATAATCTTCATGGCTACATGGAAAAGAAAAGAACAAGTATAAGCAGAATCAAAAAGTATGCAGCCAACTTTTCATTGTCACCAAGAAGTCACCACAGTGCAGCCTACTGGATTGAGAGAAGTTGGAAAGTTTAGTAAAAGAACATCTTTCATACACACACTTGTTTTGTTTTTTCTTTTCATAATACGGAAAAATTACCTGGTGTTTTTGTTAATTGGCATCAGCTTAATTTAGGGTTGTAGCAGCAATCAATTAGTTCCAGTTTAGTTTTGCAGGGTTACAGTAGTCACGATCCATTGTTATATGATTTCGTTGGTATATGTGGTCACCTGTGTGTATTCTGACAAATGAGACCGTCATCTTTGTGACCAGTAGTTTTAGTATGGACTCAACAAATTATGTACTCCTTTGAAAAAAAAAAAAAAAAATTCTTTTTTTTTTTTGCACAGGGTGAGAAAAATACATAGTAATGTGATTGGTATTGACTAACATTTTTTTTATTTTGTGTCACAAAATATACAAGCTTCTCAAGCTTACAGTAGGTTCCTTAATCAATTCAAGGTGGAAGAGAAGAAAATGTGCCAATACATTTTCAAATGTTATCGTATGCTTGAATTATTTGGATACTATATTGACTCGGAAATGTGTGTGATTATGGTAACCTATGTCATACTATTAGGCTTTCACCTGGGATAGTCCAGAATGGCTAACCATGGGTCTGTCATCTCTGCATCCAGTCTGTGCTTCCTCTTGTTGAAAACTTACACCTATCGAATGACTGCAGTTAAAATGAGTCTCTGTCCCTGTGGCAAGCAGGGATTTTTAGAATCCAACATATGTGCTTCAGAGGTAGAGTAGATTGTGTGATTGAGGTGTATGGACAGGCATATACTGTATGTCACACTTAATTGATTAAACTTGATAGAGACATTCATTAGTATAAACTCATGTATCAGAAAGAATCAATTGTATATCTTGTATTATGTAATCTTCAGAAGCATTTACCAGAATTTGACTAATAATGCAACTGATGAGAAATATCTGACCAACAAGCATAACAAAATAATACAGGGACAGCAGGGATACAAAAACATCACAGAGCATTTCACTTTTTTAAATGCTAATTGTGCTTTTATCACTTTTCAGCTTTTTGTTTTGTGCATAATGATCACTGTGTTGTGTCCCTAGAGCCACGTGGCTACAGTTATGTATGATGGCTCTCAGGTTGCAAAATGTGTTCACTGTTAGACTAGTAATTGTAATATATAATTTCAATTATATGTGATAGCCTGTTTTGAAAACTGTTTCTTTTCATAAGCCGTAGTTATAGATCCAACATGAATGAAGATGAAATGATGATTTTACTAGTGACACTATATATATATATATATATATATATATATATATATATATACACACACACACACACACACACACACACACACACACACACACACACACACACACAGTGGCTTGCAAAAGTATGCAGACCCCTGACCAATTCTCTCATATTACTGAATTACAAGTGGTACATTGAAATTTCGTTCTGTTCGATATTTAATTTTAACACACTTAAACTAAAAATCAAGTATTGTAAGGTGACATTGGTTTTATGATGGGAAATATTTTTAAGAAAAATAAAAAACTGAAATATCTTGCTTGCATAATATTTTACATTAATATTTGGTAGAGCCACCTTTCGCTGCAATAACAGCTTTAAGTTTTTTGGGGTAAGTATGTACCAGCTTTGCACACAGTGTCGGAGCGATTTTGGCCCATTCTTCTTGGCAGATTTGCTCCAGGTTGTTCAGGTTGGTTGGACGTTCGCTTGTGGACCACAATTTTCAAAACGTGCCACAGATTCTCAATGGGATTGAGATCAGGACTTTGACTGGGCCACTGTAGGACATTCACCTTTTTGTTCTTGAGCCACTCCAATGTTGCTTTGGCCTTGTGCTTGGGATCCTGCTGAAAGGTGAATTTCCTCCCAAACTTCATTTTTTTAGCAGACTAAAGTAGATTCTCTTGCAGTATTTTCTTGTATTTTGCTCCATCCATTCTTCCTTCAATTGTAACAAGATGCCCAGTCCCTGCTGATGAGAAGCATTCCCACAGCATGATGCTGCCACCACCATACTTCACTGTAGGGATGGTGTCTCTTGAGGCATGGGCAGTGTTAGGTTTGCGCCACACATAGCACTTTGAGTTTTGGCCAAAAAGCTCTATCTTGGTCTCATCTGACCACAAAACCTTTTCCCACATCGCAGCTGGGTCACTCTCATGCTTTCTGGCAAACCCAGGCGTGCTTTCAGATGGTACTTTTTGAGTAACGGTTTCTTTCCTGCCACCCTCCCATACAGGCCAGTCTTATGCTTAGCTCTTGATATGGTTGACTGGTGCACCATTACTCGACTCCCAGCCACTGAACTCTGTAGCTCTTTCAAAGTGATTGTTGGCCTCTCTGTGGATTCTCTAACACGTCTCTTTCTTGTTTAAGCACTGAGTTTTGAGGGACAGCCTTTTCTTGGCAGTGCCTGGGTGGTGTGATGCAGCTTCTACTTCCTGATTATTGATCCAGCTGTGCTCACTGGGATATCCAAACACTTGGATATTATTTTGTACCCTTTCCCTGATCTATGCATTTGTATTACTTTATCTCTAACTTCTGTAGAATGCTCTTTGGTCTTCATTTTCCTTCAGATTCACAGACTTACCAATGATCCTTCAACAGTGGGGTTTTTATCCAGAAAATGTGACTTTAATGGTTCACAGGTGGAGGACAATGGTAAGGTAATTGTGTCCTCGTTAGGGCAATTTCTTTCATCGGTGCAAACTAGGAGCTTCCACAGCACAGGGGTTGAATACTTATGCAAGCAAGATATTTCAGTTTTTTATTTTTCTTAAAAATATTTCCCAACATAAAACCAATGTCACCTTACAATAATTGATTCTGAGTTTCAGTGTTTAAAAATAAAATATCAAACAGAACGAAATTTCAATGTACCATTTGTAATTCAGTAATATGAGAGAATTGGTCAGGGGTCTGAATACTTTTGCAAAGCACTGTGTATATATATATATATATATATATATATATATATATATATATATATATATATATATATATATATATATATAGACAAACACACACACAGGCTGAATGTATCGTTTATGTGCCTGAGGTGTGATTTTGTTTCAGGGAAGTTATTAGACCCATAACGGTAAAAAGAAACATTCACTTCAGATACATGCAATTTTGTAATGTTGAAAACATAATACCATTGTATACGTTTATTTGAAAATTATTGCATTGGACTGAATACAAACTTAGAAAATGACTTTGAGAATTAAAAAATAAATTTGAAACACTATTTGTATGTTACAGTTAAGACTGTAAGTCACAAATAGTTATAGAAATGAGCCCTGTATTTTGCAGACACGTCCTTCACATAACCCCTGAAGCATACCCTGGAATAGTAGTTTTAAATGGAGAGTTTAACACATTTCCATACTGAAATCAATCCTGCTTTTTTTTTTTTTTTCATGCCATAACCATTGTTTTCCTTTTTTCATCTTTAGAAAAGGATGGATGATTTAAGTTCAATGATGTACTTGAGGCTGTTTGAGGTAACAGTTTCTTCTTAAATGTTCCTGTGCTGTTCTGTGCTGTCCTGTCTCTGAAAGTAAAAGAAATAGAGAATAAAAAGCACAAGGTGTGTATGCAGTTGTTGTTATAGACAGTAGTGAATTTGCAATCAAGCTGTATACTCATCCTTTATGTTGTGTTCTGAAGTCTTCTGTTATAAGTAGCTAGTCGCTGACTATGTGTTAACCATGTTAAGATCTAAAGATCAGTGCTTTTCCTGTTGGTCAACATCTGTACCTCTTTGAAATGCTGTTTCATGTAATTTTTTCAGCTTGAGCTACAGAACAGGTGTAACATTATTTCATCTTTTGTGTGAAATTATTAGGTGGTGGTCAATTTTGCAATTTTCCTTCAAGGGAAAGGGTTTTAATCATTCTTTTTTGTTACATTTTTTTATTTTATTTTATTTTAAGTGCAAACTAAATCAAGCAGTTGAGGCTAGTGCCTCCATTATACTGAAGTTTTCTTTAATTTTCACATTAGCGTTCATGGTTGATGTTGGTGTATTTGCTGTAGTGGAGGCTATTTATCCACAGAGCAGAGACAGCAACATCAGTGCTAAAGAAAAGGGGTTAAGGGAGCAGTTGGCCTCCATGCCCACATAATCCATGGTCTTTTTGAGCCTGCCTGCTTGGTGAACTACTGGCAACTGAAGGTAAAATCGGTGTATATTGTTCCTTTGAAAACATGCACTGTGTATGTTTTCAATATTTGTTTGAACAATTTGCCATTCTGTGTTTAATAGACCTGCTTTTGTTGTTTGTTCATATCGAGCACATACATGCACACACACAATGAAATGTATTACCTTTGGATAATGTTCTCTAGTGGATACGTTTCTATTTTTCTCTTGTCTTTTTGTAAACTTAATGACAAAAGATTTATGATACACTTTTGAGAGTTTGATAAAGACATATCACCAACTCTTTAAAGACAATAACAGTAAAGTTTCTTATTTAGTTTTGGTGGCATTTAAAGTTCAAGGAAAATTTGGTTATTTTTTTATATATATATATATATATATATATATATAGATATATAGATATATATAGTTGTTGTTGTTAGTATTAGTATTATTAAGGTTACAACATTATAATAACGATCGCTTTGACTAGCGGATGACTCGATTAGACATTATATTTTATATTTATTTTGCCTGTATTTATCCCTTTATTCTCGAAGGTCTTGAAAGTGCACTTCTTAATAAATAATTTACAATTGTTTATAACAAACATGATTCTAAGAACTTATATCATTAGTTATTTTTGAAAAAAATATAACCTGAGTGTCCTTCTCCTCCACTGAAAAGGATGCAGTATTTGAATGACAGGTTACTTCTGTTGTGGTGAGCAGGTAAATATTAACTCTCAAAAACAAGCTGGTTTTTTGGTTTTTGTTTAAGTAGCACTTCGATGGCTGGAATTTTATTTCCGGGATGTAAATGGAAAATGTACAAATGTAATCCATCAGGAGGCGGGTCTCTCCAAAATGGGAAAATGAGAGAATGGCAAGACAGAGCACACACACTAGGTAAAATTGTTTGTAATTTTAAAAGAATTAAGGTTAAACTATGATACTGGATCTTTAATGCAATGTTTAAAAAATGATAACTGGGAAGGCAGAGCCAGCCAGTGATATGTACTGTACTTTTTGCCCTTTTTAAGCTTGTGCATGTAACACCAGTTGCATGACTTTTGAGCATCTTGAGGCGTTGTTGCGAACTCCTATAAGACTTAGGAATTGCTTATTTTGGTACAAAGTTTTAAGAAAATGGCAAATTTTCAGAGAGAAATAATTTTTCCTGCAGCTAAGTTATCTTCTGTTATGTGTATAATGTTGTATTGCTCTCCAGAAAATTGTCCTTTTAGTTCAAAATAAGTTTACTTGTGGAAATTAAGGTAAGTAAGCTATTTCATCATAAAATTTAAAATGCTTTGAAATGGCATTATTCAGATGACATTTTACATGGCTTCTGAATGCTAAAGTCATGAAAGCATAATAACGGCATGAAAAATGTGGAGCATTGATAAATTTTGCTAGTAACTGTTTTCTTCTGGTTTAATGCAGCCGAATATGGTGGCTTGGATGGTGGAATCAGCTAATTAACAGCACAGGTTTTAACAGGCACCTCATCTGGCAGTGTAGTTAGCCGCCTGTTGGTTCTCAGCAGGACTTGGTAGTGCTTCTCATTCTCTGCCCTAATGGTCTGCTGCCCACCTAATTTTACCCTATTGAAAGCTACTATTTACCACAGCTTGAAACCCTCCCAGGGGCCTGAATTATTATCAAAGGATTACAAAGATGTAGCCTTATTTCTCGGACATTTCAGTTTCCTTGTCTGCCAGAACTCTAATTAGCTGTGACTAATTAAGAAAAAATGTTCTTGCTGGAGTATGCTGTTTTACCAAGAGCTGGGGGTGGGGGGGGGTGGGAGTAGATAGTAGAAAGGCAATTCAAAAGCTGAGAACTGCCTTGCTTAATCTGGCCAACATCTTTTAGTCTTTCAAAGCCCATAGTTCACCTTCCTCTTCAGAAATGTTGCTGTAATAATTAGCAATGTGTGCTTTTTCTGGCAGTACTTTAGCTACTCATGGACACACACATATGAAAAAGGCATCAAGAAGTATTTCTTTGTATCACAGAAGTGATAATGCAGTGCTATTCTGCTGCTCTTTTGGTCATTAAGAATTGTTCATTTATTTTTTTTATTTTTTAAAACAAACAAATTTGTTTTTTCTCACAGTAAAACGTGGGCTGATATTTCAAAAACAGTAAATGGCTATTTAGTAAAGCACATTTTAAAAGATAAATCAGTTAAAAAAACAAAACAATACAGGGGCTTCCGAGTGGCGCATCTAGTGAAGGCACTCCAAATGCAGCACACGATGCACCTTATAGCTTGGTGGTCGCCGGTTTGAGTCCAGGCTATCTATTGCTGACTGTAGATGGGACCTCCCGGGGGTGGCGCACAATTGGCCGGGCGGGGGCGGGGGTGCTTAGGATGTCCTCGGTTCACCTCACACCAGCGACCCCTGTAGTCTGGCCGGACGCCTGCGGGCTTACCTGTAAGCTGCCCAGAGCTGCGTTGTCCTCCGATGCTGTAGCTCTGAGGTGGCTGCACGATGAGTCTGCAGTGTGGAAAAAAGCAGTCGGCTGACGGCACATGCTTCGGAGGACAGCGTGTGTTCAGCTTCGCCGCTCCTGAGTCAGCGGGAGGGTGGTAGCGGTGAGCTGAGCCTAAAAATAATTGGATATGCCAAATTGGGAGAAAATAATAAAATAATTGCAATTTACTAAATTTAAAAAAAAAAACAATATCATAACCAATATTTATTTTTGTATGTTTTAATACATGTTTAGCCACTCTGTTTGAGTCCAGCAAAAATCTGGAATTTAATGTAGTTAAACATATACTGTACAGCCGTACTATAATAGTGAAATGTAGTAAAGCATTGTAAAAATATCGAGCAAGCATAGCAAATCATGGCTAAGATATACAATATATAAAGCTTGGAAAGTGTTTTATTAAAGTGGAGTGGTTTCTAAGGATTGACCTGATCATATGTCAGTGATTTCTGAAGTAAAGCAAACATTATTAATGTATTAAAATATATGTATATAAAGGTTTTACTTGCACACACATTGTTATGGACTGTGTTTTATTTGTTTATCATGTTTTAAACAGGTGACAAAACAGATTAAGAAAAGCAATTTTCCCGACAGGGAAACACTTGGCTGTCAGTGTAGTATTGCAGTATGTTCAAGTACCTATTTTAGGAGAAGAGGCTTCATTTAATTGGGTCTAGGACCAGAAGCCTACTAAAAAGCAGATTTAAAAAAAAAAAAACTGCCACCACATCTTTAACATATTTGTGTGTTTCCCTTGAGAATTTTCTTTTTTAACAACTACTGTTCAGCTTGTAAGAAGAAATGTCCGCTGTGCTGTGAAATCTCTTTTGAAAAAAAAAAAACTTGTCCTAGAAACAACCTTAATCCTTGTTAGAAAATTGCAGAGTCTGGAGCTTACAAAAAGCCCATGCCTTGTCCTTTTGTTGGGGCTCCCAAGCTCTGAGTGCACCCCTTTACAGCTGCAGCGACAGAGCTCAGCTCAGCTACACTATTTAGGTGAGTGGAGATTTGTCAGCCTCTGTTGACAATGGAGCTGCCTTTATTCCGTGCCTCCAGCAATGCTGCACACGGCCAGGGATCAGTGCCATCCATTCAGGCCTGCCTCTTTTTTCTTCTTTATTGCAGCAGTTTGTTAATTCAAGACTAAAGGTAATCTGGAGGAGGGTGGAGAGAGTTTACAAAAGCTGATGGACTGAGAGTGCTTATAACCCTGTTGTGGCAATTTCCATATCCAGTGGCAACTGTTAGCATATTGGGTTCTCCTTCACTGTTGACCTGTTTACTATTAAAAATGCACACAAGTATAGGAAGCTTCACTGTTTCAGCACTCTTTCATAACTGCCACCACCTTCTGTGTCCTTCAGCTTGTCCAAGGCACTGAAGATCATTTTAGATTAGGTTTGAAAACTTCACCATAAACACTAGATTAGACTGATGTTCTGTTTTTCGTGCTCCTGTTGTTTTGTTGAACCTTCTCCGGGTTGGGAAGCAAGTACCAGCTTGATGGAAAGACAGGCCACTAATATGATTTGCCAGCCTACAGTCATGCACAATAAGCGTGAATAAATACAGAGGTCTTGCGGTGTCAAACACGGCTGTTTTTTTATCCTGAGAGAGATGTATCAGCGGGTAACGCATGCTCTTGCAAGTGCAGGTTGATCCATAAATAGGTAAATAATACTGATTTGGCTTTTATTAGGTGAGTTGGCAGAGGTAGCACAGATCTACAGATGAATCACAGATGTGAAGCGTTCTCTTGACTGATATATTAATTGCAGCAATCGAAACACTTGGGGCAGTTTTATAACAGGATTGAAAAAAAGTACACAAGTGTATCTCTTGTGAAACTCAGTCCTGTACATATCAATGGTTATGTGCTTAAAAGTATTTGATATACTAAAAATACTAAGGTTGTTTTTTTTTTTTTTTTTTTTTTTTTTTTATGTCTTGCATTTTATATATCCTGTAGTTTAAATTATACACACACACTATATATAATTTTTCTCAAGTAAAGGCTGGGGTTTATTTCTCATATTCTGCTACTCTGAGAATGTAGAAAGTCTGCAGATTTTTTTTTGTGTTTTTTTTGTTTTGTTTTTATTTTTTCTTGTATTCACAGGAATGGTATACCAGTTCAATGAAAGCAATCTGTGTTTGGCTTACTGATAGACTTGATCTCCAGCTCCACATGTATCAGCTGAAAACTCTCATCAGGATAGTCAAGGTAAAAGAACTGTCATCTTACTTTTTTACATAACATATTTCAGAAGATGTTTTATAATAGCCGACGTAAACAGGAAAAAAACCACACACACACACACAATGAGCTTTATTCAATTGATCTAAACATACCGCCACCTTTGAAATGGTTCAAAAAGGACTTTAATAGCAACCAATAACTCTAACACTAAAAAGTGAGTTCATTAATTGAATTTATTTCAGTTACATTAAAAACAAGGTTTTAATTGATTTGAAAAGCGATGGTATTAAGATTCACCACAGTTTATATCAACTGAATACACCCAATGCATTTTCAAGACCAACACTTCAATATGTTGAGTACCAGTAATTAGTATGTAATTGTATGTATGTTGAGTGTCTATTGTAGTTGCCTTTATACTCTAGCACTTTGATAGGTCTTATGGCATAGTAATTAATTACGTACTGAAATCCTTGAGGGATATAATGTTGGCCAAGATGGATTTCGTGATTTAATATAGGGTTATGTTATATAATACTACATATAGTGGTACACTAACATTCAATGTTGTTCGCATGCAATAAATGAAATATTTTACCACTGTAAAACTACAAGGTATCAATACAGTGCCTGTTGACACAGCGTACTTATTTCCGACTTCACAGAACAAGTGTGCATGAACAAACATTTAGGTATTAAGTACCACCGCAATATACATTTAGAGTTTTTTAAAGTAAAATAAAGTGATCCACATTTTGAAAAAAAAACATACATTAGCAGTAGTGTTAGTACCATTTTCACTTTTTATCCAATAATTCTACAGTTCCTTTTTTCATTACTGATCTGTTAGTATCAAGTCTATATATGCTATGGTCTCATCAATAATAGTAACCTGCCTTTCCCCTTGTGGGGTGTAGTTGCTCCAGCTCATAGATACTGTAGAGTTCTGCTGACTGTCTGTCTGGATTACGTTGAAAAAGATGTTGACACAATACATACAACGTAAGATACAGCAGAGTAGTTTGTTTCTCTTAAACACAAAAGAGTGTTATGTAACCCTTTTTAACATCCGTTTTGATAAAGTGCAGTATATTAAACATTCTAAGGCACTATTCCTATTCCTTAGTATTGAGTAATTTAAAAAAAAGTAATCAATTCCATAAAATTCATAAATGAAGACAGGACATACCTGCAAAGATATTTGAATTCTTAGTTCATTTAAAGAAAATCGTACTAAAATGAACTGTGATTCTTCTTAAACCAGACACTTTTGCAGAGACATGAATTCATGACTGCAACATATTGTATACATTATCATTTGTTCATTTGTATCTCAACTGTAATTTAAGAGATTCAGAAACAGTGCTAGTTTAAACATCTGTCATTGAGTTCTCTTTCGATTTGAAGACGACCACCAATAATACTTTTGGAATATGCCTGCCACAGGTCAGGTATTCACTGAGCATTTTATATCAGAGCTGACAATAGTCTCCTCCAGGGAGTGACGTCCTCATGTCCCGCCTTCCGTGGGCACAAATAGTCACCCCATGGAGCTCGCGTCCTCTTTTGCTACTCACTGCAGTAAGGTAAGGTACTAACTTGTCAAGTTCCTGTGATTGAGTCTGTATGAAAGAGCTCTCAGTCAAGTTTTACTGGAGTGCCCCTGCTTTATTTTTTAAAAATATTGCTGGAAGTCGGCTTGTCACTTCCCTGGAATCAGTAACTCAGCTTCTGTGAACTGAGCTATAATCGTTGTGCAACTGTGCTTCGTTAATCTTTCTCTCTTTTTCATCAGTCTGCATAACTTATGCTGCAGACTGCTTTCTAACCCACAGCATCTGCAGTTATATGTTAGTTTCTCCTGCTATTTTCAGCTTAACAAAAAAAAAAAAAAAAAGAGAGAGAGAGAGAGAGAGAGACATGTGAGTCCTCCACTGGGGCCCTGCTCTGCTGCGTCCCACTATTGAATCCACTCCGCCGGTTGTCTCGGCCTGCTTGGCTTTAAAAAAAAAAAAAACTCTTCAGTCTACCCACCAGTTGTGGTGACTACTGCACCCCCACAGCTCGACTGTTGTGTGTGTATTATTTTCTTCTACTGCTGTTGCAGTTAAAAAATAAATAAAATAAAATAAAATAATAATAATAATAATAATAATAATAATAATAAATAATAATAATAATAATAACAATAATAATAACATGTGCTTCCTCCACCGAGGCCTGGTTCTACCTTGCCCCACTGTTGAGTAGACTTCACCAGCTGTCTCAGCCCGCCCACCTTGGCCTTAAAAAAAAAAAAACAAGAGTACTCTCTTTTCTCTTACTGTCTATTAAAGCAGTTCAGTCCATGCCTACCACAGCTTTTTGAGCCTGTGCTCCACTCCAGTGTACACTGTACGTGATTAAGGTCAGGTTGTCACCCACACTTCATCCCAGTGCAGCACCATGCGCTTCTGCGTACTGCTTTCCCACTGCCTAACTGCAGCTACTCGAGCTTGTGTACCCATGCTAACCCATGCTACGTGCTGCCACGGGTTGTGTGACTGCACGCAGTTAAGGCTAGGTGCCCGTCCCCAATACCCTCAGTGGTTGTCATCCTCAGTGCCTCGGTGCTTGGATGCTCCATGCTTCGGCGCCCCGGCACTTTAGTACTCAGGCGTTAGGTGCCCCTGGTGCTTCGACGCCCGCGGACCCTCAGTGCCCTGAGTGCTTCGGCACTTCTAGTGCCCTGATGTTGCACGCCCTTGGTGCTTTGGCACTCTGGGGCCTCAGAGCCTCAGTACACACAGTGCCCTTGGTGCTTCGGCGCTCCAAAGTTTAAATGCTCTTGGTGCTTCGGTGCCTCAGTGCTCATAAGTTCTGCGTTTCAGAGTTTTAGACGCCCTCGGGGTTTATTATCCCTCAGTGCTTCCGCACCCTCGGGCCTCAGAGCCTCAGTGCACGCGGTGCCCTCGGTGCTTCGGCACCCTCGGTGCCTCTGCGCTCCAGAGTCAGACACCCTCGGTGCTCGTCACCCCTCGCTGCTTCAGTACCCTCAGAGCCTCAGAGCCTTGGTGCATGCAGTGCCTCAATACTCCATTATTTAGACGTTCGTCTGTGCTTCAGCACCTTTCAGAGCCTTGGTGCCCTGGGGCCCCTCGTGCTTCGGTGCCTCAGAGCCTTGCTGCACTTGGTGACCTTGGTGCTGTTGCACCCTTGGTACCTGTTTTAGAAGCCCTCGATGCCCTCGCTGCTTTGGCACCTTTGTGCCTCGACGATCCACTGATTACTGCTCCCGGTGCTTCACATTCTCGGACCTCAAGGCCTCAGAATCCCGATACCTTCAGTAGCCTTGATGTTTCGGCGTCCTCGTTGCTCTAGTTAGGCACCCTCAGTACTTTGACACCCTCAGGACCTCAGAGCCTCCGTGCCCTCGGTGCATTGATGCTCTGTCGTTAAACGCACTTGGTGATTGGTGCCCTCAGTGCTTTCAGTGCCCTCAGGACCTTAGAGCCCCAGTGCCTCCATTTCTGGATGTGCTGAGTGCTTGGGCAACCGATATTCTCACTCACTCGTGCCTTGGTACTTACACCTCGTGCACGTAGTATAACCTTGATGGCAAGCATGCCAAAGTTTCATGCTTCCACATACTGCAGAGAAGCTTCCTCCAGAAGACAGGCACTGTGCCTGGGCATGCAGCATGCCTCCTCTGCCTTGGTAGATGCTTCCTTTTGCGAGATCTGTGCAGTGTTCCAGCCTCGGGTTCTACGCAGCAAACCAGTACGCCTTTTCCAGCTAGCTCGACTGAACTGTCCGCGGCACTGGGAGCCCCAGTCTCCCCCATCCTCCAATTATCCCAGAGCCCCTCACAGAGCATTCCCTGCGCTCAGACTCTGATGCCTTATGCTCACAGTGTCTGCGACATCTAGAGGCTTCCCCTCACTGCACTATTCACCGTTCGTGTTAGTTCGTCCCGGGTCCTATAGAGGTTTAACTTCCTGGTTACCTCGTTCGGGACCTTAATAAACCAGGTGTACGGTGATCGTTACAGAACTGACACTTGGTCGGAAATGGCCCTAGGTTTACCCTACACGTCTTGGTCTGGACCGACAGCGACTCTTCTGTGTCCTGCGTTCTAGTCGAAGGTGAGCCCCACCATCGAGAAGCCAAGACGGGTCCCAGCTCCGAGACAACCTCGGGCGCTGGGCTTTACCCTTATAGAATAAGCCTCCAAGTTCCTACAGATACCTTGGGTGGCAACGCCCAAACCGCGCCGGTCAGTTCTCAGGACGCAGGCAACATTGCCCCTCCTTCAGCCCTTCCTGGCATTCCCCGACTTCCTGGAAGAGGTTTTGAAACCACCCGGCCTCGACACCGAGTGTAGTGAAATGGGCAACCCTATTGGCTTCCATAGAAGGCGCGGGTGCTGGGCATGGCGGAATTCCCACCAGTGGACTCAACCATCGCGGCCGTGGTGTGAGCCCCTCCAGTAAGGGGTTTTCCTAAGGACCCTGCATTCCCTAACAGTCAATGCAGAGTAACAGATGTCCATTTAAAAAAGGCCTATGCGGCGTAAGTGCAAGTCACGCACCTGGCCAACACGGCAGGCCTCCTTACGGCTTACCTGGATGGCATACTGCAGTCACCGCCCTCCCTGAACTGATGGCTTCAGAGCTGCGCCTAGTATCAGGCACGCTGCTCCAGATTTCCAGCTTCCAAGGACAGGCCCTGGGTCGGAGCCTGGCAAGCCAGCTCGCAGGCAGCTTTGGCTGTCCCAAGCAAGGGTCCCTGATAGATGTGCCAATATCTCCCGGCCATACCTTCGAGCCAGCGGTGGAGGAGATACTACAATACTCCCACCAAGCCGTGTCAGCAGGTAGACTTGATGCTCCCTTCCCGTGCTCCGGTGCAGGACAGAATGAGACGCTGACATCCACCCGTGGCATGCACGGTGACTCGGACGGTCCCTATCTCCACTGCCCCACATGGTGACCTGAGGCATCGTCTTCAAGCTTCCGCGGCAGCTAACATTCGGGCCTACCCTCAAGGACGTGGGCGCGCAGGTGTGGGGCCCCAATGCAATTGCCCTCCCGGAAGCAATCCCTGCAGCAGGCCCTGCCACAGTCTCAGCAGCCTAAGCAGGACCCCTAAAGGTTTGCGGCCTCAGATCTACCCTTTTACAAACACCAGCTGCAATATTGTAGGAGGGGTTCTACTTGAGATATTTTCTGGTGCCAAAGAAGGGTGGCGGCCTTTTCCCCATCCTAGCCCTGAGCCATCTCAACAGGTTCTTGAGGGAGAGGAGTTCCCAGATGGTTACACACCGTCACATTCTGCAGTCTGTCCGGCCGGGTGACTGGTTTACTACCGTGGATTTAAAGAGCATTTTCATGTCCCTATTCATCCCAGGAACAGGAAGTATGTCCGCTTCACCTTTCAGGTAAGCATCTTCAGCCTCTCCTTAGCCCCTCACACTTTCTCAAAGTGTGTGAATGCCATCCTGGCTCTCTTGAGGCTGCAAGGAATCAGGGTGTTGAACTACCTGGATGATTGGTTGTACCCAGTTGCAGGAAAGAGCAGTGGCCCACATGGCGATCGTGACAGAGCAGCTGTCAAGGCTGGGTCTCACCCTCAATGATGCCAAGTTGCTGGGTCTGATGGCCGCAGCCTTATCATCCCTCTAGCTGGGATTACTCCATATGTGTCTGCTTCAGGTGTAACTCAGTACCTTCCGGCTACATCCCAATCTCTTCGTTGTACGACTTCAAATGGAGATATTTTCAAGATTGGTGTTTGACCTGGGATCATGACCCTATCTCTTGCCCTGTAGCAACAATTCTACATATTCTTGTAAGAATTGCTAGAAGCTGGAAAATCCCCTTCTACACTGAAAGTGTACCTAGCAGCCATAACTGCATGCCATGTCCCTGTTGACTCCACTGTCCCCAGGCGCCCATTTCCTTGTGACCTGTTTTCTGAACTGGAGTCTAGATCACGTACTGGAGGCTCTAAGGCCCAGATAGAACATACACATGGCATAGAGTTGAAACACCTCTCTATGAAAACAACCATTATGTTAGCCATCACCTCTGCCAAGTGGGTCAGTGAGCTACAGGCTCTGTCTGTGCACAGCTCCTGTATGTGCCTCTGGGACGACGGAAACAGGGTATCGTTATGTACGATTCCCACATTCTTCCCTAAGGTGGTTTCAGCTTTCCACTTCAGTCAGTGGAGCTAAAGCTCTTCATTTGCTGTGCTATAAGGACCCTGGGTCAAGCCCTCTCAAAGCAGCGGCTGTCTCACTGAATCATTAGTATATTTGGACTGCATATACTAATACCAGCCTACCCCCACCTGGGCGGTCGGCCGCGCACTGTACCAGAGGAGTGGCTACATCATGGGCCCTCTTTAGAGGAGCTTCACTATCTGACATATGCACTGCGGCTAGCTGGGCTACCCTGCATACTTTCACCAGGTTCTACCAACTTCATGTGGTAGATTCCTCTATTCCATCATTAGGCACAAGGGTCCTTGAGCTTGCACGCTCGCTAACCATGGTTTTGCGGTCTCGAGACGTCCCTGGTCTGCTGTCTCCACTCATACTCCCTCACAACGGCTTTGGTATACTTTCCCAAAAGTATTGTTATTGGTCACCTTCGAATTGATGGATTTAACACTGGTTCGTGGTTCGATGTAAAAGAGGAAGTGAGTTCCGTGGAGTGACTATTTGTTCCATTGGAAGGCAGGACCGAGGACATCTCTCTGGAGGGGCCTACCGGGAGCTCTGATATAAAATGCTCAGTGAATACCTGACCTGTGGCAGGCACATCCCAAAAGTATTGTTGGTCCTCGTCTTCTCTTTCAGGGAACCAGGGTTACATCGGTAACCTAACATTTTTACTACTTTCTTTTAGTATTAATATATAACCTTCTTTTGCTTATAATAAAATGTATGTGATATAACAATTGCATAGCATGTTCTTGATAAACCTTGCGTTCATGGAACCATTGCTTTTATCGCTATGGAATGTCCAAAGCATGAAAGACTCCAAACCTTATGTGTTTACGAGTCTTACATTTACACATTCCTGTTCCACTGATCACAAATCTGGCACTGTCACTCAAATCACCACACCTGCTCTTTTGTTCCTTTCCAAGTAGGTGCTGCAGATTTTGAAGGCATGCTTTTCAATTGTTAAATCTGCTGTAGGATGACTAATCAGCTGTTGCTAAGGTGGCAAAACAAGTCTCCAGTAATCCTGTCATTGGATAGTATCTCAAAGTGCCTTCCTGTTGACGTGCACTGTTCTACAGTTAAACATTCATTAATAGACCACTGACAATATTAATAGATTGAGTGTATCTCAACTTTGCCTGGGAATCATAAGTCGCTCTTAAGGAAAAAAAAAAATAGAAGTGATATATAAAACTATTGCAATTTAAAAAAAAAAGTGTGTTACATTTTGTCATTCTCTCAGTAAAACACCAAAATGGGTGTGAATATTCCTTGTTTTATAACAAATGAAATATACAAAACCTTTTGAGAAGTCTGTTGCCACTTTATATTGCCACTTTAACTATGTACAATTGAGTGTATATTATTATTATTATTATTATTATTATTATTATTATTGGAAAGAGTGATTTGAGATTGAAATTAGAGACAGCAAACAGCAAACTGTTCCACTAAATTGACTTGACTCAACTCTGTTTCATCCCACCACCTGTAAAACCGTGTGCAAAGAAGATATTTAATTTCAGTTGAGCTATCTATGCTAGACAAGTGATTTCTAAAATATTGCAACTAGTATTCATTATTCAAATATTGGATTTTTTTGTCTTTGGTGTAGAAATCATACCGTGATTTCAGGTTGCAGAGCGTGTTAGAAGGAACCTTGAACAACAAAACCTATGAAACCGTTTACAACCGCCTTACTCTTGAGGAGGCCACCGTCTCAGTGACTGACCGGAGTGGCCTTCAGGGGATATCAATGAGAGACAGTGATGAAGAAGAGGGGTGATTGCCAAAAGAAAGAGTTGAACAATCAACGATCAATCAGTTTTATTCAGTGTTACAGCAGCAGAAACATTCATGTTTGCTTTGTTCCACTACGTACCGCTGTTACAGAATTGATGCCAGTCATTTTTCTAATGGATGTGTAAGAGTAGATTTTAATTTTGCAAAAATAAAATTATGAAGAATACTGTTATGGTAATTTAATGTTTAATGTTTTTAATTTTGAGTCTGTAAAGTTGAACAAATTTAAAATCTGTACAATGGTGAAACTCAGTTTGCAATTTATCCTGTAAATTAAAACCATTTGATTTTATATATTAGGTTATGGTAACAATCAGCTGGAAATGAACAAGTCTGAAATAAACATATAATTTGAGTTAGGAACTCTCACTGAGTTGTGATAAACATGATATCTTTGTGACAAGATCTGATCTTACATTTATGCTTACTTTAATATTCATGCTGGTATTCTCTCTCGAGGGCCAAAGGACCAAAGCATTATGCTCATCATTGTTATGGTATGTCATTTGTTGTATGTTTTTGTGCTTCTAATTAGTGACAAAACTGACATGATGGAGACAAACAATCATGTCAAGCAATCCATTCATAAATTATTAAGGACACTAGTGCCTAACATTCAGTGTTTTCTTTGAAAGATTAATGATGTCTGATATCATGAAATACACTTCAGTAAGATCATATCAATTATGTTCATTACAAAACCACTGCACCTGGCATTAAGAATGCATATTTGTATTTGTCATTTCTACACCTGCTTTCATCCAGGTGTCTTCTGAGTGTTAGAATAAAGTGTTTTAATGAAGTCTGTGTGTTTATGGTTTATTGTAGATCTTGTAATGCAGATGCACACAATATCTCCATAAAAAGTGTCATGCTGACCATATAGAAGTCTTGCCTATAAATGTCTACATTACATAATTCACAATTTAAAACACGCAGCCTGGCTTTTGAAACTAATAAGGAAGCAGATTTTGACAGTATTTGGGAAAGAACTGTGGAACACATATTCTGCCTGCACTTACTGAATTATTAAAAGAAATATGTTTTTCTTAAACCAATAACTTATATTGCAGTCCTTAATAAAAATAAAAAAAACATGTAAAAAACCCAAATCTAAATATTTTACTAGAATATGTTTATTTGATTTTACAGTGCAAGCAACAATGGCAATGTGGTGGTTTGAATTTATCCCTACATTAACTTTTGTAAAATCATGGTTTGTTTGGCTGTTTGTACGGGTAATATCCTGTATGACATACTGATACTGCCCATTTAAAATATGATTTTATTCGATCGGGTCAGTTTATCAGTTTACCAATTGTATCAGGCTGATTTCTTTTAAATTATTGTACGTTAAAGTCGACAAAACAGACAAAAATCCCTATTGAAATTAATGGTGTGATACACATGTACCAAAATCTGGCAAAGTACCACTGGCTGACATTACACGGGTCATATGTGTAACACTGTCTGACAATGTACCACTTTCTAACATACTACTTGTATGTTAATAGGTCGATAGGACAGGTTTTACTTTGTATTTGGTTGTTGTCTCTTTAAATAAGCAAAAACGCAATAATAAGTACACAAAACTAAGTATTTTACACTTGTATAGTCATTAATTGTGTACGGTGTAATTTTGTATGATATTATGCCTATTTTATATTTCGTTTGTATGTTGTGTTATTGTTTTTTAAACGTTATCTCCAAGAACACCCTGACCTATGGGCTCACTCTGAGAGCCCTTCTTCCAGCGGGTAAATAGCGCGTAAAGCAAGTGAGAATAGGGCCCTATAAGAACAACTTCAAAGCTGGCATTAAAGTGACCTGCGTTAACAAATGCAAGTTCTATACGCTTGAATGTACTGTGTTTCGCAAAATCCCCACTGTAAGGCGCCTTGAATTTCTGTTTTGCCAACACTTATCCCACTTTAGCTAAGGCTGCACACATAATTTACAGTTAGTCTGTCCCCTTTTATTAAAAGTACAACTGATTTTCAGCCTGCACCAAAAATAGCTAAGTGTCAGATTTAAAGAAAATGTGGGTTAATATTAATAAGTCAAAGCTGATGAAGCGAAATGCATATGTTTATTCAATTCAACCAGTAATTTGTTTTCACTGGTGTTGCATCAACTAATTGTATTTTTCAAATCAGATTAATGCTCCCTTTAAAAAGCCTATATCACTGTTTTAAATAAGTTAGACCGGTACTTAAATGCACTGTAATTTCTATATAACTATTCGTTTAAAAAAAAAAAAAAAAATACGTGTCTATGAATGGCCCGTTGTATTTCAAAAGATGCTGACATTTGTATAGAGCATGCACAACAATTGATACTAAAGTTGTGCCTTTTTTCATAGTTTATTTGTAACAGCAGGCATATTGGCCTAGATATTAATTGTGTAGATTATGTCAGGCTATGCGTGAATATCGTACTTATTTACACATGTCTGTGACACTCTTGTAAACCAGACGAATCACCATATTACCCATTACTTATTTAATCATCCGTTCCAATCTAACACATGTTGTCAATGACACTGCAACAAAAATGCCAGCTATGTATGTCTGATCGACTTGTGATTTCCTGTAAAATATAAATAAGATTGAAACTTTTTTTAAAAAGTTCACAGCTGAAACTAAATTGTACAGTGCCGTCAGGGATGTGCAATACCAAACTATTATGAGTTCCAGCCCTGGTTATTGATAATGCAAGAGTATAAATAAAAAAGGGAAAAAAATAAGTTGTAGATCACTTCTGGTACTACAGGACTGAAGATCGAATTAATGGTCAAAACATTAAGTGACTCGATCATGGACTAAAGGTGGTGATTGGTGTGTTATATATATATATATATATATATATATATATATATATATATATATATATATATATATATATATATATATATATATATAAACATTTTTTCTCTTCTGTTAATTTCGCGCATTTGGTTCACCGTCGCCGAAACTAACTGTCCTTAGTATAGATATTGACTTCAAGCTTGATCCCTTTGACTTCAATTGCCTTTGGAGTGGTATATTTATTGAACATGACTTGAGTCTCTCTCTCTCTCTCTCTCTCTCTCTCTCTCTCTCTCTCTCAACAATAACATAATATTTGATTTTTCAGGTGACCAAATAGGTCTGAATTATTAAGCATTTTATTGAGAAGGAAGGTTTAGGAAAACGGTCATGTTTTTTAATCCCTAGAATTATATGCTTTATTTATAAAATAAAAAAGGAGACCAAGACAAAGAAATGAAAACTGTGGAATCAAGATTTAGATCCACATATCATTTGTGGCTCAGCCTTCATTAATCATGACAAATGTACTTCAATTAAAAGTCTGCTAAACAAATTAGGTTAAGTATTTGTCCTTAATAATGTATAGGCCTGTATACATTTTGCCTATGGGAATCTCAATTTTAGCCGGTAAATGAACTGCAGTTTTAGGAAGAATAAAAAATATTAATAGCAGATATATTATTGTTGAACGCAAAAAGTGAATAACTATGTAACGCAATCAAACATAGAAACGTGGACTATTTCAGTTTTAAAAAAATCTTTAAAACTTGACATTTCACAGCATGACACCTGTATAGATTTACTTTGTGTCAGGCAGAGCGATTAGAAACGATCTGCCCAAACGACTATTTTTTGTTGTTTGTAACAGAGAAAATAATCTGTCCGCGTTACAATACAAAACACAAAACAATCCCTAATTCCTAAAAACGATTAAGAACCCTCGCGATAATAATGGAGGTAGCATACTGTCCAGAATAGCATGGCGGTAGCTGAATTTCAAATAGAACGCTGCAATTATAGTCTTATGAGACCCCATCTGTTACTGTTCCCTCCCCCACAGACTGAAAACAACAATAAACATTGTCAATTTGAGCCTGTTGATCAGTTGTACACCTCATTTTGCGTCGCTGTGTCTGCGTAACACTGCATTTGTCATTATATTTACTATTACAACTGTCAAACTCAATATCGTAATTTCAGACACCACAGTGAAATCAATCACTAGCCTGTATTGCTTGTTGAAAGCATAGTTGCGCGGACATTCAGGATCTTGGTATTAGGATTTGATATTATTTTTTTAATTGAAATGTTTTAAAAGGGGTAGGGTTTCATCTAAAATATCTATTCATAACATAAATAAATAAACAGAATATGATCTGACTTGTTATCTAGATAATGCTATAAGCAGGTAAAATATAAAAATATAAACCCAGTATATTAACACACACACACACACACACACACACACACACACACACACACACACATATATATATATATATATATATAATATATATTATATATATAATATATATATATCCCTATGTATAGGCGGCATTTCATAAGTATAGGCGGCATTTCAGCTTTCAGTATTCAGTTATTTATCAGATCTATATTAAGATTAACCCAATCACAATAGTTACTGTAAGTTCTAGAACCACGCTTTGCAATATTTTTCCATTTGTATTTCATCAGTCTTTTCCTGACAATGACTGCTCAGTCCACGTCGATTCTGTCAAAATCTTCGTTTTATTAGCAATGCAAAGAACTTTGAAAACACTCACTTGAAAATATGGTCCACATTGTCTTGGGTAACTATCCTGTCCCTCTCATTATTAGCACAGTCTGCTCCGGCTATTGAATGTGTATATTTAAGCCGTAGTTTCCGCTGGGTCCAAATAACTGCAACACCTTGTCATTCCCCTTGACAGCAGTGTTTAGCAAAATCTTTGTGTTTCATGACATGTTGAGACCGTTGAATGTATGGTAGGTCCGGCAGGTTACAGTTGTTCTGGAGTCTATGGAACTGCATTGTATTACGTTTTCGCAGCAATACTTGAATCATACATTCGGATATAGTTTGTTAAAATCTTTTTCTATTGCATCACTGAATTATGCTAACGACTCCCGGCAAAAATGTGAAGGTGACATGCTCATAATTTTGGCCAGCTAGTTCAAACTTGTTATGTTATTATGATTCTTGTGTGGACCGCATTTACTAAACCTTTCCTTTTTCTTTATATACATTATGCCCGGTTTCTATCAGCAGACTTTATTATCAGAAATAAACTCAATGATGCCAACAATATTTCTTGATTGTGTATTTTTTTTTGTTTGTAATACAATTGTTATAACAAAATAAATTGTACAATAAAGTCTACATAATACAAATAAGTGGATTATTCCATTCCTGAAATCCCAATTTACCAAGTCAAAATAAATGGGGGGGGGGGGGGCTGGCAAAAGGCAAAACGCAGCTGACGCAAGAGAAATAACGTGTAACGTCTGAGTGGTACCAGTTTTGTTTACACCAGAAAGGTAGCATATAGACAGTCAAACGTAAATATTTATATCCAACAAAGTTATACATTTTTGTTGAAATTCAGTAGGCTAATATTAATATGAATGGTCTTATGTGAATAATCGAAATATGAATCCTTAAATAAATATTTAAGCTGGTTTATAAAACAAAATCGAAGTACATAAGAACATAAGAACATAAGAAAGTTTACAAACGAGAGGAGGCCATTCGGCCCATCTTGCTCGTTTGGTTGTTAGTAGCTTATTGATCCCAAAATCTCATCAAGCAGCTTCTTGAAGGATCCCAGGGTGTCAGCTTCAACAACATTACTGGGGAGTTGATTCCAGACCCTCACAATTCTCTGTGTAAAAAAGTGTCTCCTATTTTCTGTTCTGAATGCCCCTTTTTCTAAACTCCATTTGTGACCCCTGGTCCTTGTTTCTTTTTTCAGGCTGAAAAAGTCCCTTGTGTCCACACTGTCAATACCTTTTAGAATTTTGAATGCTTGAATTAGGTCGCCACGTAGTCTGTAAACCTACATATAATAAATAGAACATATATAAAAGACACAAAATATTTTCCCCAATAGGTTTAGTAGGGCCCCCAAATCAACAACAACAACAATAATAATAATAATAATAATATAATAATAATAATAATAATAATAATAATAATAATATCAGCATTAATTTATTCAAATGCAGGTGATCGTTTTAATGCATGAGTAAAAACACTCTTTCAACAATACTTCCAACTCGCATTGGCAATGTTAATATTACATAGGGTCTTTGTGTTTGTTTTCTTTTAATGTCATTGCTCACTAATTCAATTGTATTGTAATGAAGTAGACCTAGTTCCATTCTCAGTCATATATATGTATCCAGTAGACTGAAGATCGGAGAACGGTTTTGTACAGATCTCTTCATATCTGCGTTCTGTGATTTGTGATGTCATTTAAAGCCTAGGGGAGAGATTTCAGATTTGCTGAAGGGTTTAAGCTGAACAAGAAGATTACAAATAAAGACAGAGCACCTCCTTCCGTGGGCGGGTATGTTTCAGTCACCAATAATAGCAGTAGGGACGTGAAAAAAAAAGTTCACTAATGGAAGTGAATTGAGCAATTATCTAGTTTACCTTCTCCTCTTGGAAAGTAACGACTGTCGATATATTTGCTGCGTTATTGACACAACACGTTTTATTGTTTTATCTTTAGAAATAAGTGAGGATTTTCCGGAGTCAACGCTTCGCCAAGTGAACTGATGCGCTGACATCCACACAGGTTGCCACAAATGATGTGCTTTCGTTCAGGTCAGTGAATTAAGAAGAGGCGTCTACAAAGGAGACATATCAACCAAGAAGTGGATTTAAAGACATGGACAGTGTTCTTTACCATACGACACCGTCAATCTTCGGTTCACCTTCAATGCGAGAACATTTATCAGCTGGATACAACATGATCAGCACCTCGAAACCTCTTGCTTTCTCTATTGAAAGGATTATGGCAAGGACCCCAGAACCGAAGTCGGTGCCGCTTCCGAACTTATTTCAAACACCCACGACCAAGACAGACCCAAAGCAAGTTCTTCGCATGAACTCCACCACACTTCCTTGCATGATACCGTTTGTTCCATTGGCTTATGAAGCTGCTCACAAATTTAGCATCACTGGATCAGAACCAAGAAAGCACCATTTAGATACGTCTTCTTATAATTCCAACGATTTGTTAAGTATTGGCTTAAATTATAAAACTGAATTGCCAAGTGTAACCCCCCCGATAGGACAGTATAAACTTTTTAGACCACGAGTGGTAAATCAGTCTTCGTTTCAGACCATGGGAACTTTGTGCTATCTTAATTGTGGAGACAGCCCATGCCCCCCTCCTGCAAGTATTCTTAACATCCATCCAGTGGCTTCCTATCTCTTGAACTCCCCACTTAACCCACACCAGAAAACATTTATTTCGGAGAAAAGCAAACTTGTTCCTTCGGTGGAACGACACCCGTCTGGGGTTGCCTTTAAAGACTTGTCTCAATCCCAGCTCCAGCACTATATGAAAGAGAGTGCACAGATTCTATCTGAAAAGCTGTTTAAAAACCCCTCCAAACTTAGCAACGGATCCCCAAATAATAAACCCAAGGTGTTCACTTGTGAAGTTTGTGGAAAGGCAAGTATTTCTAATTGAACACAATTTTATTATATTATTTATATGTTTTTTTTTTTAATAACACAATACACTGGTTTTCATTTCTGCCTTTTTTTTTTGTCTAATTACAGGTATTTAATGCACATTACAATTTAACCCGTCATATGCCAGTACACACTGGAGCCAGACCGTTTGTTTGTAAAGTCTGTGGGAAAGGCTTCCGACAGGCAAGCACTCTCTGTCGACACAAGATCATCCATACACAGGTAAATATATATATATATATATATATATATATATATATATATATATATATATATATATATATATATATATATATATATTTTGTTTCACCGAAATGCTGTTTACGCATTCAGAGACTACCAAATATATATGTTTCCGTACAGACTATGCGTGGAATTTCTGCAGACGCTTCAGCCACGCTGAGTTTTTAAATTGTGTGATGGTCTACAGTGTGTGTGGACGTTTTACCCTAATTTGTGTTGTGATAAGAATGTTTTATAATGTTCGCTATGCAGTACTAATCTGCCTTGTTTCCAACAGGAGAAACCTCACAAGTGTAACCAGTGTGGGAAAGCGTTTAACCGAAGCTCTACTCTGAACACTCACACACGAATTCATGCAGGGTATAAACCATTTATATGTGAATTCTGTGGCAAAGGATTTCACCAGAAAGGTGAGAAAAATGTGTTTGATATTTTATATTGTACTCAATAAAATGCCTGCGTTATTAACTGTTATTAACTGAATACTGTGCTGTACAAGCGTGAGCAAGTTTTTTTAACTTTATCATTTTAAAAGAGAACCATGTTTTATTTAGGTAAAATAATAATAATAATAAAATAATAATAATAATAATAATAATAATAATAATAATAATAATAATAATAATAACTAAAACGTACCTCATAGGTGTTAATGTTAGAGCTAGATTTAATTGACTATTGTGTGGACAAAAGTTGTTCTTTTAAAATATTTGAAAGTTCAAAGGCTGTTTTATAAATATTGATTTTGTGTATTCTATTTAATTGATAAATAAAGTTTTTTCAAAAAGTAAAATCTATCTATCTATCTATCTATCTATCTATCTATCTATCTAATAATATTTATTTTGAATATATCTCGTGCAAACTGTAAAGGTATACTTAATGTATATAGTATAAATGAGCATGAATAAGTTGTGCTTACGTTTTGTGTTCATGTGCTTAAATTTATAGGCAACTACAAAAACCACAAACTGACACACAGCGGGGAAAAGCAGTTCAAGTGCAATATTTGTAACAAGGCTTTCCATCAAGTTTACAACCTGACTTTCCATATGCACACCCACAACGACAAAAAACCCTTCACCTGTCCAACCTGCGGGAAAGGATTCTGTCGGAACTTTGACTTGAAGAAACATATCAGGAAGCTGCATAACAGTTGCCCTGGAGCTCAATCCACTTCTACGGACAATTTGAATGGAGAATAGAGCCAAAGTCAGTGAAATATCCGGTTCGCGGGAAATATCCTGCACGCTGTAGTGTGTATAGCTGATTTCAAGATTCACCTTTGCATGCAACATTTTGGTTTATGTGAGCTATTTCTTGACTAAAGACTACTTGTTTTTTAAACACACACACACACACACACACACACACACACACACACACACACACACACACACACACACACACACACACACACACACACAATTAAGAACGCTTCACGAAAGAATTTGATTATTTTTCCTTCTCAGGTTTAAGGATGTAAAAAAGCCTTGTCATATTTATTTGAATTTATTTGTATCTTTATAGAACTATTTAGGAATATTTTAATGTATGAATATATTTACTGTTGTGGTGACACTGGTATGTTATAAATGCTTGATTGTTGTTTATTTTGTTTTTGTTTATATTTTATTTTTTTATAAATATATATGCAATGTATCTGCAGGAAAAAAAATGCGTATCAGTCTATTCTGACAAAAGAAATGTTTTGGTGAAAATAAATAATAATAACCTTAGAATGTCTCTGATACTCATTTTGAAATGTTAAATTTTGGTGTTGTGGATATGCATACCTTTCATTTATCCTTTGCGTTTTATAACTGTACTGTAGAAAGTAATAAGCCATTGTGCCAAGGTGAGGGACAGGCTGGTCACTGGCTTCTCGACGCGTGCAAGCGATGCTGGAGCAGCTCGGAACTAAGAAAGCAATTTGTTTGAGTATTTGTTTGTGTGTTTAGTATGATCCACTAATTTATAATTTAAATACAATTAAAAAAAAAAAAAAACTTTTTGCCTAAGACTGTAGCTGCACAGTATAGTTTATTGTAACAAGATTACCGAGACTTTTTTTTAATGCAAATACTTTTTATTTAAAAAAAAAAAAAGGCTAATGGTATTATATAGGCCTAATTGTATGTTTACATAACATATGTTACTTTTTTAGGGTTCTTTTAGCATATAATAATAGTCCTACGCATTAACATTTACAATGAATTCAGAATTCTGACAAATGTACAAAGTGGTAAAACTGCGAAATGTTATTGCATACATTTGGAATATCTATTATTATTATTATTATTATTATTATTATTATTATTATTATTACATACCAATAATAATAATAATAATAATAATAATAATAATAATAATAATAATAATAATAATAATAATGACAAAAACAGTAACCAAACAAAAAACACATGTGCTATATCTTAAACAAGACAACTATGTTCACTTCAAAGTGATTCTTATTTGTATCCCTATCTTTAAGCACATCCTTTTTTTTTAAATACAATTTTCTATTTTGTTATATTATCGAGTAAGAGAAAGTCGATAAGAGGGCGCATTTTAAATTGGAATAAAATCCGTACTGCACACTGATTTAACTTCATTGAAGAGTTGCTCTGACAAACTGCAAAAGATTCACCAGGACCAAATGATACCGAATTAAGACCAGAATCGCCATACGATGGCCATATTCACAAAGCTTTAATTCGTGGCTTGATTACACTATTAAATAACGTTTTCAGAAAACTTGTTGACCGATGTTAAAAAGCCAACCACAGGTCATAAACAGCAGAATAATGTGTAAACATATTTTACAATCATTACAGAATTATTTTCAGAATTTAGGTCAATTCGATTGATAACATGTGTTTGGTATACAGTGGTCATTGATTTAAAACGTTTGCTCATACAAATCTTTTATCAATTCATGTTCGCCTTTCTCGCCCTGGACGCCCGTGAGAAAGAAAAGGTCTCCATCTTGTGGCAACTTTGTGTAACACCGATATTAAGGATATTAATATTCCAAATGTATGTACGGTAATACAAATATTATTAAATATAATTTAATTAACGTCATTTTTATAAGCCAACCGATAGCAGTCTGGTGTTCATTAAAAGCATGGAGTTACAGAACAATCTTCAGCTGTATTTTAATATTGTAATATTCATTTCGTGCTAACCAGTCCTCACATAAGAAAAATAAAGGAACTAGACAGAAACCAGCTTGCATTGAATATAGTGATTTCATGGGGGAAAAAAAAATATAACACACACACACACACACACACACACACAGGCAATGACATGCACGGGGGCTTAAACCCTTGCCTTCCTGCCCTTATACCCCCAAAGTGCCCTTTTCTCAGTCATAGAAATATTGTCAACAATGCTTTTCAAGAAATGTGATGCTTGAAAAGTGCTGTTTTTTTCTCAACGAGCCCTTTCCACTTTGATGTCATCTGGACGTTACTCTATACAAGTATGGCTATGGCCACAACAGTGCAATATTGAGCTAACTAGAATTCTGCTATATGTTACACTATTTTTCATATTAGTTGTAACTATGAAAATATTGTACTTTTTTTTTAATAACATCTGAGAGGAATAGTAAAAACATCTTGAGCAAATAGGGCTCCTGGCCAATGAACAGGATGTTGGAGGTAAGAAGATAGATTTGAAAGCATTGATTAACATCCCTTTAATATGTGTATTCAATGATCAAATTGTACATGTTTAAAAATGATCATTGATATTGGTGTTAACAAAATTGCTCACCAGTATATGCAAACAATAAAAATATATGAAAAATCATGTTTTGATATCCCTGCAACAGCTTTCGGTTTTAAGTGAGTAAGCAAAACAATTTGTGGTTTTTATATTTCATAAAGCGTGTGTATGGTAGAAGAAATATTATTAGTGTGGTAAATGACCGCGATTGGAGTTAGGCGTCCCGAGCCGTAGTACCATCTGCAAGTTGGTTCCTTATTCCCGGTTCCTTATTCGCGGTGTAGCTGACAAAGCAGCGTGTCCTTTTAATGTGTTTTAACGCATTACACATCTTGTTCAATTAATATATTGCTACTATTTTAAACAAAAAAAAAATCGCTCCTTCTTTAAAAACAACAACAACAACAACAAAAACAAACAAAAAAAAAAACGAAAATATTAATAACAAATCTGTATCTGCACCATAGCGGTACGCTATATTACCCCGTTTATCAGCAAGTAAGAGAAAAGGGATTCCTATGCATTTTTATTGGTTACACTTTGGGGTGCTGCCTCTCGTGGGGTACAACTTGCTCACTAAAATCTTTAGTGTTTTTACAGAGGGGGTGATAACCTATCTATGGATACCTAGATATTTAGTGAGCAAGGCGTCTAAGGTGGGTAAATGGGGCATCAAATGACGTGCCCCCATGCGATCTGTATTGGTTATAATGGGCTACACTTTGGGGTTAAGCTACTCATGGGGTACGGCTCGCTCACTAAAATCTTTAGTGTTTTTTCAAACAGGGTGTGCTATCATATCTAGGGATACCTCGATATTTAGTGAGCAAGACGTCTAAGGGAGTAAATGGGGCAAAACAAGCGGGTAATATAGCGTACCGCTATGGTGCAGATACAGATTTGTTATTAATATTTTCGGGGGGGGGGGGGGGGGGGGGGTTGTTTTGTTTAAATGACCGAACACCTCTTTATCTACACAGTATGTGTAATTTTATTATCCCTATGTAAATGACATGTTTGGAACTGCACTATAAACACAGCATTGTGTTACAGAGACTAATTAATTATTATTTAATAAGGCTAATATAATATTTAAGTGAATGTTTTTAAATAGAGTAGAACACACGCGACATAGTTAAAAAAATATAATCAACCGATTTATTAAGGGAAGTAGTGTGTTGTGTTTTAGACAAATATACCAAAATCTGCAATTGCATCTGCCCAAACAGCAAAAAAAAAAAAAAAAAATCATTATAGCAGTTAGGTTATAGATACTGCGACAGCAATTATAAATTATTAAGTATAATATTATCTTGTAAAATTATCAACCGTGTCGCGTTTTTGAGAAGAGGGTGGAATGGACTGCTATTGAAAATAAAATGAGTGCTGCTAGCGAAAGGAGGGCCATAACATGGGATCAAGTAAAAAAGCAGTGGACGGACTACAGCAGCTTGATCAAAAAAAACAGCAGCCCTGGAGACGTGAGTGTTCAAAACAGGCAGACCTCCCTCCCTTCTTCATCAGAAACCATTTCAAAGATACTGCACACATATCTTCTATTAAATGTCTGAGCCTATACCATCTCTCGCTGTTATTCTATCTACCCCATCAATAGCAAGACATTGGTCAGAGAAAATACATTGGAACATTGTAAACCTAATCACAGCGAAACAAGAAAGAAAAAGAAAATGCAACAGACCGTGATTAAGGATTCAAACTATATGGCCAACATAAAATATTAAGGTAGTGTTGTTCATTTGAGACCCATGTTATGTCTTTATTGCACAGTGCCTTTTAACTATTCAGCTTTTCTTCAAGGTTATCCATTCCATCTGTATCCACATTATGTTAATAAACACATTCTTAAGAGTGCTTGTGCTTTTATTTCCTCCAGCCTTGCAGCTGTTTCTTCTACTTTTTATGACTTCATTGTGTCTTTAAAACTGGATAGGAGGTTCTCAATTTGAGTGCTCCTTTATTAATGCTCTGCTGAAGGACCTCAAGGCCTCAGTAGTAGCACTGGAATTTTTTTTGACTCTTACATTAAATTATAATTATTGTCTTTCACAAGAGGTTGTGACAGGTGTGATTTCTTTTTACATGCTGCACAGGCGCACTGTCTTATTTACATAATTATGGCAGGTGCTATTGCACGGTACTGTCCCTAGCGTACCAACAATGGTAGGGCCTAGGGCAGAGTGGAATAACGAAGTGCAAATCACGTGACTGTACCAGCAATGGTAAACTCCTGGGCACATAAACTAACAAGAGTGTAAACAAAGGTGAAAGAAAATGGCAATACAGAATTGCAAAACAAAAGCACTTTTTTAAAACAAAGCTATAAAATAAAGGTGACCAAACTAAACTACCCCCTAAACTAACCCTACTCTATGGCACTGACGAGTGCCAGTTTTACACACAGCGACTCGGATTGCAATATCAGGGTAATTTATTTCCTGGCTGGTTTAGGCTTTCACTCCTGAACATAAAGGGCTGGCTGTTTGTTTCTCTCTCTCTCTCTCTCTCTCTCTCTCTCTCTCTCTCTCTCTCTCTCTCTCTCTCTCTCTCTCTCTCTCTCTCTCTCCCCGAGAGTAATCCTGCACCATTACCTCAAGCAACCCGGGTTTGTAGCGCGCCGTCTTTTTTGTTTGGTCGGACGCTCCTGAGGCCAGGGCCGGATTAAGAACTCACGGGCCCTTGGCACAGACTAGAAAAATGTACCTTTTGTTGAGCAGCTCTGAATGCATTTTTCTTTTGCCTGCAGTTTCTCAATATTACCAGCTCCATGGGCCATCTTGCTCCTCGTCGTTTTTGTCATCTACTTCACAGCTGTCTTGTAAAAACAGGCAGGTCACATATCAAAAACACTTAAGCCATTTTCAAGAGAGGGGGCTGTCAAGTGTTATTAAATAAAAATTGTGAACAGTATTTACTAGTCTTGCAGTGATGTACACATGCTCTGTAAATAAAACAAATGGAAGATGAAATATGTAAGATCATAATTATGGGGCCCCTAGTTTTCTGGGGGCCCTGTAAGCCCGCCCCATAATACGGCCCTGCCTGAGGCCCACCCCTCAGCCCCCTGTTCAAGCAAATCACTGACAGCACGGCACCCCTGGAACATCCAAGCTGCTCCTGCCGAGACTTGCACGAGCCAAGAAGCCAGTGACCAGCCTGCCCCTCACATTGTCACAATGGCTTATTACTTTATACAGTACAGTTATAAAACACAAAGGAGGGGTGAAAGGTATGCGTATCCACAACACCAAAATTTTGAGCTAAAAATGTTTAGGCTTAAAGTTACTAAAAACAATAATCCATAATTCTCACCTGTCATGCACTTTTACCAGCAATGTGTTTCTATTTGAAAGGAACATATCTTATAGTAAACATGTATTTTCATTTATTTATATTATATATATATATATATATATATATATATATATATATATATATATATATATATATATATATATATACATATATATGGTAGTGTGCTAGGTTAAAGAAAGTTCTCAGATTGCTTGCCTCACTGTTTGTTTTGCCTCAGCAGTGTCTTCAAGGTCCATGCATGTTACTATTGCACATAATGTAAAATTGCACATACATAAACATGGAAATGGGTGACAGGTATGATTAACGGAGCAATTAACAAAATACTAACTGAGAAAAACGTCTGTAATGTTTTACAAGTCCAAGGGGTGTGTTTGAAAGGGCCAGCGTTTCAAACCTTCAGCTTCAAAATATTGTGAAGTTGTGTCCTTCACAAAACTTGGTGCTTTGCAAAAACAATGTCTACTACAGATGATCTGCAAACTTGATTTATTGGAAGAATGGGTCTAACCTGGCAAGGTGCGACGTGCAGTTAAATGTCCCAAGCTGAAGTGACAGGACAACAGCAACAGCATGTTATTTTTAAAGAGCTTTTTGTGTCAGAAACACTTCAAAGTACTGTACATATTTAAAAGACATCACAAAATAATGAGAAACAGATTTACAACTATTAATAAAATGACAGACCTAAACACATAGGACATATCACTTCCCCTCATGTTTTTTAGTTACTATTTTATTTACTATTGCTTGTTCAGCAAGATGTATTTTGTGTGAACAAAAATACTGGTAAAAAAAATGGTGGTGTTCAGGGACAACACCTGGATTCAAAGGGTTAATAAGTACTTTGTGTACAGTATATTAGACCTACCACACACCTCTTGTTATTATAATTTTGTATTATTATTCTCTTCTGTTTAAATATATTTGTAAATTACATTAATCTTCAGTAATATTACATACATGTACCAACCACCTCTGCAAAAAATACTGTAAATATATTTGAACTTCTATAAATCTTTACAGCCTTTACATATATACATATATTTTTTAATTTTTAATTTTGAATTGCAAATTATTTTTTCTTGTTTTCTCCCCAATTTGGAAAGCCCACATTTTTTTATTTCAACCCAGCTCACCACTGCCATCCCTGCGCTGACTTGGGAGAGACGAAGACAGACACGTCCTGTGAAATGTGTGCATTCAGCCGACTGCTTGTTTTCACTCTGCAGGCCTGCCATGCAGCTACCTCAGAGCTACAGCGTTGGAGGACCACGCAGTTCTGGGCAGCTTACAGGCAGGCCCACAGGCGCCCAGCCAGGCTACAGGGATTGCTGGTCTGTGGTGAGCCGAGGACACCCTGGCCGACCTAAGCCCTCCCCACCCAGGCAGCGCTCGGCCAATTGTGTGCTGCCCCCGAGGAACTCCCGTCCACGGCAGTAGAATAGCCTGGACTTGAACTGGCGACCTCCAGGCTATAAGGCACACTCAGGGAGCCCCCTACTGAAACACAACTGAAACAACTGTTTTCCACTTTAGGATTTTCAAGGAGTCTTGTCTCTTTCCAATTTACTGACAAGGGGCAACGATTGTGGGTCTTGTAGTATTTATTAAAAACAATTTGTGAGGAATACTAAAATAAATGAAATCAAATTAAAACATATTTTTTGATTTTTTGAGCAACCCCCATTCAATATGTTACACAGGCCAAACTGGGGGTGGGGGGTGTTATTAGCTTTCAGAAATATATTAACATGCTACTTAAATATCTCACAGAGTACAACTGTAGCATAAACAACCAGAATACAAAATGTAGCCACGTTCTAATATTTCACATATAACTATAGTCGAACAATAAAAACAACGACAACAGCAAAAAAAAAAAAAAAAAAAAACACTTAATTCTAAGCATCGGCCTGCATTTTATTTCTGCACTTCATGTGCTGTACTTCACTTGCAGTGTATCATTTTACTGCATATACCCCACTACTATATTATTATTAAACTGTAACTTGCAATGTGGAAACATTATAATCGTCTTTGTTTATACGTAATGTATCATATTTTAATAATTGTAACCATAAATAGTAAATCTTCTTGGAAAAAAGCATCAGCAAAATACATACTACTACTAATAATAACAACAATAATAACAAGGTAATTGTGTATGTGGTATAATTGGAACAAACGAGGGTAAAGCAAAATAGAGAAGACGCGCTGCTAACACTCAAGCTGGTTTATTACTCCCCATCACTCGTTGTACTCTGAACACTTTCCTCTCAACTCCACTACATCCGGGGGTTAACAGCAATATCATAACAAGATTAGTAACAGTGCCACCTACAGTGTGTTTACCATAGCAATATGATCTAGCAGGCAACAGTGTCCCATAAAAGCCATAATATAATGTTTTTTTCCTAATGTTTTATAAAAAAAATAAAAATTGCAACGAACTTGCAGAGTTAGTACGGAGCTGTGTACCAGCTAGCACAGTACTATCTCAGGATCATCCCCAGCTGCGTACTAACTTAATAACAATTGCAACAAAAAAAGAAATGGAACAAAGTTGGGGACTAGCTGATCTCCAGCTTTAGTACGGTACTAAGGATTGTGGTTTGTTTTTAGTCTGCGTATTGCAAAGGAGAAGAAACTGCACACTATATGAAAGGATCTTATCAAGCCTTGTGTTAAGGACATCTGTAAAAGTCTGTTAGGTGAAGCAGCAACCAGGAAGGTGGATTCAATCCCCTTCTCCGATGATACAGTAAGAAAAAGGATTCAGGATATGTCATGTGATATTCAGAAAGCTGTTGCAGAGAAAATACAGAAATACAAAAGATTTGCTCTTCAGTTGGACGAATCAACTGATGTTGGACTGCCTCAGGTAATGTTATTTGTAAGGTTTGTGAGTGATGGAGATATTCAAGAGGAATTTCTTTTTTGTGATCACTAAGATAAGACCACTAAGGTTGAGGACATTTTCAGGTTAGTGGATTCAAACTTGAAGAACATGTACTTGGAATGGCGTGACTGCGTCGGGATCTGTACAGATGGTGCCAAGAGTATGGTGGGTTATAAATCAGGCTTTATTGCTCATGCTAGAAAACTTGCACCTGATGTAACAGTGACCCATTGCACATTGTACAGAGAGCACCTGGCATCCAAGTCATTGCAATTAAATCTGGGAGAAGGTTTAGATTCAGTTGTCAAAATAGTAAACCTGACTAAGAGACATCCAGTGCAAGCCAGGTTGTTCGGTGCTCTTTGTAAGGAAATGGGGGCAGCCCATGAACATTTGTTGTTCCATACAGAGGTCAGATGGCTGTCTAGAGGGAGGGTTAGGGTTAGGATTAGGGTTAGGGTTAACCCTTCCATACAGAGGTCAGATGGCTGTCCAGGGGGAGGGTGCTGGATAGACTTTGGGAACTGAGGGGGGAAGTGCAAGCTTTTTTGGATAAAGATAAGTCTGACTTTCCAGGCCTATTTCTTGATATCAGTTGGTTGTCAAGGTTTGCATATTTGGTGGACATATACAGAAAATTAAATTAGTTAAACTTGGGTCTTCAAGGCATGGAGTCCAATGTTCTGTCTCTTCAAGACTCCATTTAAGGGTTTGTGGCATGCCTGAAATTTTAGCATTCTAGACTGGTACTGGGAGAATATGCTATCTTCCCTGTACTTTCTGCCTTTCTTGAAGGAAATGGCAATTCTCTTGCAGAAAATGTAAAATGGGACATACTGGAGTACCTTACAAGCCTGCAGGAGAATTTTAAGAATCTTTCCTGAAAACTTTGGCAAGTTTCAGTGGGTAAGGTTCCCCTTACTGGCAGCAACATCCTCAGAGTTGGGTTTAAGTATGACTGAGATGGAAGCATTAGTATCAATGCAAGCTAATGGCAGCAGCAAAATGCTTTCTGAAGCAAAGACAATAAGTGAATTCTGGATTTCCCATCTGTTTCTGCAGCAGGAAACCTTTTCGTGCTTGGCTAAAAAAGCCATAAACATTCTTTTGCAATTTGGATCCACTTACCTGTGTGAATCTGGATTCTCAACATTGTCATACTTGAAGAACAAGTACAGAAATCGATGAGGCCAGAGCATGATCTCAGGGTGGCCTTATCAAAGACTGAGTAAAGGATAAACATGCTGGTAGACATTTCCAGGAACCTCACTGTTACCATTAAGACTGAACTTTTTTACTGTCTGTGACTTGTATTTTTACTTTATATATATATATATATATATATATATATATATATATATATATATATATATATATATATATATATATATATATATATATATACAGTACCAGTCAAAAGTTTGAGTGCACCTGCTTGAAACCAGGTTTTTCATGATTATCTATGCTTTTAACTGTACAGTGGCTTGCGAAAGTATTGATCCCCTTGGCATTTTTCCTATTTTGTTGCCTTACAACCTGGAATTAAAATGGATTTTTATTTGGATTTCATGTAATGGACATACACAAAATAGTCCAAATTGGTGAAGTGAAATGAAAAAAATAACTTGTTTCAAAAAATTCAAGAAAAGTGGTGCTTGCATATGTATTCACCCCCTTTGCTATTAAGCCTCTAAATAAGATCTGGTGCAACCAATTACCTTCAGAAGTCACATAATTAGTTAAATAAAGTCCACCTGTGTGCAATCTAAGTGTCACATGATCTGTCACATGATCTCAGTATATATACACCTGTTCTGAAAGGCCCCAGAGTCTGCAACACCACTAAGCAAGGGGCACCACCAAGCAAGCGGCACCATGAAGACCAAGGAGCTCTCCAAACAGGTCAGGGACAAAGTTGTGGAGAAGTACAGATCAGGGTTGGGTTATAAAAAAATATCCGAAACTTTGAACATCCCATGGAGCACCATTAAAGCCATTATTAAAAAATGGAAAGAATATGGCACCACAACAAACCTGGCAAGAGAGGGCCGCCCATAGGACCACTTTAAGCCGTACACTCCACAGAGCTGGGCTTTACGGAAGAGTGGCCAGAAAAAAGCCATTGCTTAAAGAAAAAAATAAGCAAACACGTTTGGTGTTCGCCAAAAGGCATGTGGGAGACTCCCCAAACATATGGAAGAAGGTACTGTGGTCAGATGAGACTAAAATTGAGCTTTTTGGCCATCAAGGAAAACACTATGTCTGGCGAAACCCAACACCTCTCATCACCCCGAGAACACCATCCCCACAGTGAAGCATGGTGGTGGCAGCATCATGCTGTGGGGATGTTTCATTGGCAGGGACTGGGAAACTGGTCAGAATTGAAGGAATGATGGATGGCGCTAAATACAGGGAAATTCTTGAGGGAAACCTGTTTCAGTCTTCCAGAGATTTGAGACTGGGACGGAGGTTCACCTTCCAGCAGGACAATGACCCTAAGCATACTGCTAAAGCAACACTTGAGTGGTTTAAGGGGAAACATTTAAATGTCTTGGAATGGCCTAGTCAAGCCCAGACCTCAATCCAATTGAGAATCTGTGGTATGACTTAAAGATTGCTGTACACCAGCGGAACCCATCCAGCTTGAAGGAGCTGGAGCAGTTTTGCCTTGAAGAATGGGCAAAAATCCCAGTGGCTAGATGTGCTAAGCTTATAGATACATACCCCAAGAGACTTGCAGCTGTAATTGCTGCAAAAGGTGGCTCTACAAAGTATTGACTTTGGGGGGGTGAATACTTATGCACGCTCAAGTTTTTTCTGTTTTTTTTTTCTTATTTCTTGTTTGTTTCACAATAAAAAATATTTTGCATCTTCAAAGTGGTAGGCATGCTGTGTAAATCAAATGATACAAACCCCCAAAAATCCATTTTAATTCCAGGTTGTAAGGCAACAAAATAGGAAAAATGCCAAGGGGGGTCAATACTTTCGCAAGCCACTGTATAAACTTGTCTATAAATACTTATTATTTCATTATATGATACGTGTATTTATATAAGCTGATAATCATACATGAATTGCATTAAAAATTTAATTTTTAAATGAAAATGTAAATCTTGTCAATTTCAATTAAATGGTCACCCAAAGCAAGGGGATTTCAGTCTGAAGCCCAAGTCAGTTAAAAGTCTGAAATGTGTATAACACGGTGTTAGAACACTGGCCTAAGTATAAAAGTGTCTTTGTTAGATGTTCTCTGAGTTAACTAGCATGTTACCTAATTAACCTTTTGTCACCAATTATTGTTAACAGGTGAGGGTCCATGATTACTAAAAATATAGGTAGCATAGGCACAAGTTTGTCATTCCTGAATGTAAGCGAGCAGAAAATGGCAAAAATGGGAAAAAGACAGTCTTTAATTACTTTAAGAAATGAAGGTCAAACTTTAAGACAAATCGCAAGAACTTTGTAAGTGTCTGTAACTGCTGTGGCCAAGACCAAACAATTTGAAGAAACTGGCACTCGTGAGGATAACAAGGTCAGGTAAGCCAAGGGTGAGGTCAGGTAAGCCAAGTCTGCAAAACCGGTGATTAACTGCCCCTGAAATACAAGCTCAGTGTTGTGTGAATTTTAATTACTTGAAATTTAAAAGGAAGTTGATGTGGAAGTAAATAAGACAATTACTTCACAGAGTAATTTTAAAAGGTCCTTTATTATTTCACACACACACACACACACACGCAGTTACATACACAGATGCTATACTGCGAATAACGATATCCCTAACGGGACACAACCCAACAAGGTTACATACAAAGATTATATTAATCACAGATCAATACAATCCATGAGACGCAACTGAACAAATTCTTACCCTTCCAAGCGGATCGGGAGAGCCCTTTGACCCTGGTAAGAGAAAGCAGCTGTCTCCAAGAAATTACCGAGCAGGACTGCGCGCTAATCCTCACGGCTGACTCTCATCAGAGCAGGGGAGAACCCCGTCCTTTATAACTTCCCAAGTTAGGCTTTTGCATGCGAGAGAGTAATTGGCCAGATCACTCCCTCGAGGCTCGGCCCTCTGAATAAACCATTCCTTTCCCTAGAACATTCTAACAAAAACAAGTTATATAAACGTGACAAAAACAAGTTATATAAGATACGGGGTTATTATAGGGCAAGGGCACAGATGAACTCGAACGCATTTCTAGAACTTTCTAGAACACACTTTTTTTTTTATTACACTCAGCTAAATGCTACTAGAAGTACAGATGTTTCAACATCAATTGTTCAGAGGAGATTGTGTGAAGCTGGCTTAACTGGAAGAGTTGCTGCAAAGAAACCATTGTTAAGAGTGCAGAATAAGAGGAAGAGACTCGCCTGGGCCAAAAAACACAGAAACTGGACGTTTGAGGAGTGGAAGTCGGTCTTATGGACCGCTGAGTCAAAATTTGAACATTTTGGGTCAAACCACCGAGTATTTGTAAGACGCAGAGGGTGAGCGCATGAGTTCTGCATGTGTGGTTCCCACTGTCAAGCATGGAGGAGGCAGTGTCATGGTCTGGGGTTGCTTTGCTGGTGACAGAGTTGGTGATCTTTACCAAGTCCACGGCAAGCTCAACCAGCATGGCTATCATAGCATACTTCAGAGGCATGCCATTCCATCAGGATTACGGCTAGTTGGGCAGTCCTTCATTCTTCAGCAATATAATAACCCAAAACACACCTAAAAGTTGTGGAAGAACTATCTGGCGAAGAAGGAAAGTGAAGGACAACTCAGTCTAATGACCTGGCCTGCCCAGTCTCCAGCCTCGTGTTTGTGAGGCTGTTATTAAGGCAAAGGGTGGCTATTTTGAGGAATCCAAGATTTAAGGACACTTTTCAATTTTCTTGAACATTGCTTTGATACTCCTTATGTTTTGTTTTGTATACTGTAACATGTGTTTTCATTTTCAAGTATTTACAGAAACGTATATGATGTAAAACACTGTCAATTATGAAAAAAACCTAGTTTTCAGCAAGTGTACTCAAACATTTGACTGGTACTCTCTCTCTCTCTCTTCTCTCTCTCTCTCTCTCTCTCTATATATATATATATATATATATATATATATATATATATAATGTGTGTGTGTGTGTGTGTGTGTGTGTGTGTGTTTTCGTTTTAATGTAATATGTATGTAAATGTGTCCAAATTTGAGATGGGTCTAGAGAAGGCAGGGAGTCATTGTTTTGGGTGTTAAAGCAGAAAAGTTTAAGAACCTATGCTCTAGAGACAAGAAAAATCACGTCTGTGACAGGACACCGTAATGAAGGCTCAATTCGCACCTACTGGACAGCAAACCAACAGAAATGACGCGATTGGTCCACAATTCTGTCATAAGCTGGATCCAAACAAAACCAGCCAGTCAAACTGCCAACACTGATTCAGTTCTTTTCCGAACCAGCCAATCCACTCCCTTCCACCTCCAACAACAAGTTTTGAGTCCGACTCTATATTACTATAGAGACTATTCAACAATCCAGTTATTTATCTGGCAATGTCATAATAATAATAATAATAATAATAATAATAATAATAATAATAATAATAAAAACTTTTTTCTACTTGTATGTCGTTTTTCTATTCTAATCTTTTTAGGGACTATTTTCCTCAGCGGAAGGTTACCCAGCGATCAGAAGTTCAAGGTAAATATAGGTTTTAAAGTTTTTTTTTTAAAGAGATAAAGAAATAAATCGTTTTCCAATACCAATAGTGCCCTCTCGATGCGTGTGGTAGATGACCTTGACCTTGACTTTCGGTAGCTACCACCTGGAAGTTGGTTCCTTATTCGCGGTTCCTTATTCACGGTGTAGTTGACAAAGCAGCGTGTCCTTTTTTTGTGTGTTTTAACTCGTGAAGACAGCTAAATTTAGCAACGACCATCACCTAATGTAGTTTCAAACCTGTTTAATATCCTAGTATGTGTGTTTTGTTATTGCTTATTGCATGATCTAACAGGCTTACCAACTAAATTTCACATTTCAACATTATGAAAAGGAACTTATTCCGTAGTGTTTGTATTTATTTATTTATTTTAGAAATGACAGCCAGCAGTGTTTCATTTATCTGCATTTAAGTCGACATGTAGGCCAGTTTTGTTCCAATACATCAGCAGAATTTAGTAAATGCATGGGCAAGCGACTGATTTCTGTCACTTGCCCATATGCGAATGTCAAGAGGCCACCCTCATGCAGAGGTCTTGCAGAAGGACAGCTATAAGGTTGGCCACTTGACATTCGCACATGGGCAAGCGACAGAAATCAGTCAATTCTGGTTTTATTTGGTTTATAAAAATTTTGACCATCATATTGTGTTGGGATGACAGCAGGTCGGAGCTGGTAATGCTGATTTACAACATGCTGGCTCAATAAAAACAAATTCAACAGAGCGTTGTGTATACTTTTAAGGAACATGGTTGCTGGACTCCCATGCTAGTGTTTGAAATTCTGTCGGTGTTCAGTGACTCTTTCTGGTCCTGAGTTTATTAGTAGTTTTTTTTATTATTATTTTCAACAAGGAAGAAAAAAAAAATAAGGTCTTTTTTTTCCATTTGTACACATAATGCATCGGCTATACGCATTGTTCCTAACTTAATGTACTTCTATCTCAACTGCATTCCGTCTGTCGCCTTCCGATTCTACCCTTGCTCTTGTGCGTCATATGCTAACTCAAGTCTGGCAGCATAGCCAAGTCTCACGAGAAGAAAAAAAAAAAGCGACACTGCCTTTCAAAACAAGCCCAACCCATTTCAAAGGGCGAGTGGGGGTGTTTATACAAATTCCATATTTTTTTTATATGTTTTTTTTAGTAGTTATTTTCTTATTTGAACTGGAGTGGGGATAGGAGGAATCTAAAATTCTAATGACGTGCATATAGATTGCCACCAGTCAATCACGCAACCCGCGACTCTCAAACAATTAAAGCGACCTTTAAGCAAAAATACGCTAAATTCAGCTTATTATAAGCGGTCTTGCCAACTGTGGTAGGGGTTAATGATGAAAGAGGCCGTTCCCTGACCCTGAACGCGATTGGTGGATCTTACTCATGGAGTTTAGTTTCACCAACCATGTAAATAGGAACATCTTGTCCTTCCGTTTACAAACTGGATATAGGCTAGCGTTTCTTGTCTTCATTAAGATCAATATTTATTCCATATTCACATTTAAAAAGGTAGGTTGAAAAAGTCAATGCTACGGGGGCCGGTTTTTTTTTTGTTTATAGAATTTATTTCAGCGTTTGTGTTGTGCTGTTTGTTCTGAGAAGGTTGACATTCCTGCACTGCAATCTTATTGCTGGCCATATGCTATTTTTGATTTTCACCAACATTAAAATGCGGTCATTTTACAGCATGCCGTGGGAATCTTTTTGGCCAGAAGGCTAATATGAAATATGTCAAAAGTGAGCAAATCTATCACGGAACAAACTATATATGCAGTATAGTTTTGTGGAAGCGTAGGCTTGTACCCTTTTTAAAATGTTTGTGGTACTTATGTACATCGTACTGTACATGGAACGTAATGACATTTATAAATTACACAGTGGGAAGTCGATAACTAATATCGTGTTAGCTACTAGCAGTTCCATTTTGACCAGTTACGCATCATTACCATATTAATTAGTAAAGCAATTCCTACGAGGCTAGTTCTATAGAAAAGGTGGGTGTTTTTCAATTACCGTATGTCTTTCAGCACTTTCTTGGCAGAAATGTGAACAGACTACAATCATTTTCCAAAATAAATAGCATGACGGCTCCCCCTCAAGATGAGGTACTCCATTGTAAAAACAAATCTTTTATCTGCAGAGGTCAGGGCCGGATTAAGAACTCACGGGGCCCTGGTCAGAGACTAGATAAATTGACTTTTTGTTGCGCAGCTTCGATTGTAGCAAGAGGCTGGTGTGTTTCTACCTCATTTTCTTCTGCCTGCAATTTCTCAATATTACCCGCCGTCTTGCTCCTCATCGTTTTTTTCAGCCACTTCACAGCTGTCTTGTAGGGGCTTGTCTTTTTTGATTTAGCTGTACTAAAGCTGCTTCTTTTTTCCCTATTTTTTGTTTGTTTGTTTCGGTTTAGTGCCCCTACTTGAGTAGCAACGGTTGGTAGACAAATCCCTGGTTTAGTAATTAATGTATCAACGGCAGTTAAAATACGTAGTGAGTGTGCGCAAGCACACAGTGGTAATAATGCATTCATTTACATGGCTCCCCTTAGCATGGCCCTGCCTAAGATGTTCTTTTTTGGTGTGGAACCATTTTTGACATTACACACCTATCCTTATGTACACGAGCCTCTTTCCTATTGGATTGTGGGTAAAATAAATTCTTCTAATTTTCCATTGTGGCATGCACATATAATAAGCTTTTGTGCAATGCTGAACCAGTTTTGTACACCTTTTCATCCAAATCCCTCTCTTCCTGACAGCTGTTTGATAAACTGGTTTTGACAACTAAAAAAGTATCGGTAACAAAAATACAAAAAAAAATTAATTCCATTTTATATATAAATTATATCAAAGAATTGGTCAAAGTTTTGCATTGACAAATATGTAAATGCAAGAATAAAGCTGAATACCCAAACACTGGTATCCACATAGCCAATGAAGATAGTTGTTTGTTTAGTTGTTATATTGTACAATGACAAGAATTGTCCCCCTATTCAATAAGCTATGTGATGACAGAGCTCCGGTGATATCTCAGGACTCCACCACAGTTCTTTTTAAACTTCTTTTTGTTAGCTGTTTTTAATTTCAAATTAACTCTTAGCCATTGTTTAATTGCAATATAGCACTTCAGGGATATCACCACTGCTTTGGCAGTTGAAGGATCAGAATTTGGTGATATTCCACAATGACACAACCCTGTCTTGCTATATTGTATGTCTGGAAAACCGCTTACCCAATTGTGATAAAACTTGGTATTAATATTATGTAGCATGCGTTATTCAAAGTATTAGATTCATGATATATATATTTATATATACATACACACACACACACGCACGCACAGTACCAGTCAAAAGTTTGAGTACACTTGCTGGAAACTAGGTTTTTTTCATAATGTTAATGTTTTACGTCGTATACGTTTCTGTAAATACTTGAAAATGAAAAAAACATGTTACGATATACAAAACAAAACATAAGGAGTATCAAAGCAATGTTCAAAGAAAATTGTCTCTAAAGCTTGGATTCCTCAGAATAGCCACCCTTTGCCTTAATAACAGCCTCACAAACATGAGGCATTCAGTTAACAAGTTTCAGCAGGAAATCACCCGACATGCCTTCTCAGCTCTTCTGCAGAAATTCCCAGAGATGTAGGGGACTTGTGGGTAGCTTTGCTTTGACTCTTCTATCCAGTTCGTCCCATACAAGTTCTATGGGATTGTGGTCTGGAGTTATTGAGTTGTCCTTCACTTTCCTGCACAACTTTGAGGTGCGTTTCAGGTCATTATCTTGCTGAAGAATGAAGGACTGCCCAACTACCGTAATCCTGATGGAATGGCATTCCTCTGAAGTGTGCTATGATAGCCATGCTGGTTGAGCTTGCCGTGGACTTGGTAAAGATCACCAACACTGTCACCAGCAAAGCAACCCCAGAACATGACACTGCCTCCTCCATGCTTGACAGTGGGAACCACACATGCAGAACTCATGCGCTCACCCTCTCTGCGTCTTACAAATACTCTGCGGTTTGACCCAAAATGTTCAAATTTTGACTCGGCAGTCCATAAGACCAACTTCCACTCCTCAGACGTCCAGTTTCTGTGTTTTTTGGCCCAGGCGAGTCTCTTCCTCTTATTCTGCACTCTTAACAATGGTTTCTTTGCACCAACTCTTCCAGTTAAGCCAGCTTCACACAATCTCCTCTGAACAATTGATGTTGAAACATCTGTACTTCTAGTAGCATTTAGCTGAGCTTGTATTTCAGGGGCAGTTAATCACCGGTTTTGCAGACTTGTGACTCGAATGAACTTGTTCTCTGATTCTGAGGTCACCCTTGGCTTGCGTGACCTTGTTTGGTCCTCATGAGTGCCAGTTTCTTCAAATTGTTGGCCACAGCAGTTACAGACACTTACAAAGTTCTTGCGATTTGTCTTAAAGATTGACCTTCATTTCTTAAAATAATTACACACTGTCTTTTTTCTTTGCTTAACTAAGCGTATTTTGCCATTTTCTGCTCGTTTACGTTTAGGAATGACAAACTTGTGCCTATGCTACCTATATTTATAGTAATCATGGACCCTCACCTGTTAACAATAATTGGTGACAAAAGGTTAATTAGGTAACATGCTCGTTAACTCAGAGAACATCTAACAAAGACACTTTTATACTTAGGCCAGTGTTCAGACACTGTGTTATACATATTTCAGACTTTTAACTGTCTTGGGCTTCAGACTGAAATCCCCTTGCTTTGGGTGACCATTTAATTGAAATTGACAAGATTTACATTTTCATTAAAAAATTACATTTTTGAATGCAATTCACGTATGATTATCAGCTTATATAAGTACATGTATCATATAATGAAATATTAAGTGTTTATAGACACGTTTATACAGTTAAAAGCATAGATAATCATGAAAAACCTGGTTTCAAGCAGGTGTACTCAAACTTGGTGTGTATGTTGCTAATGTGTGTGAATGTGTTTGGTGCTGGCTGCTTTCCATTCCTGCAGTTACTGGGTGGGTTAAATGTTTCTCTCGACCACGATGGTTAAAATGTTGTACTTTTCCTCACTTGTTTTAGTTATGCTTCGTCTTTTAAGACACAAAAGCAGTGGAGCACAGTGCTGGCTATGTGGTCATTCAAGATCCCACCACCAGAAGAGTGTGTTAGCCATCAGGAGAGAGGATATCAATGTCTGGGAAAGACGAGCTCCTCTGGCACCAAAGCACATCAGAGAGATAACAAACGCAGGGTATAAAGTCCTGGTGCAGCCCTCTAATAGAAGAGCAATTCACGAAAAGGTAAAAAGAATTAACAATTTTTTTGTTTCTAATACTGCAAACAGTAATACAGTCCTTGTCAGATGTACTGTATAAAAGTATTGCTGTGTAAGATAAATCATATTTTGGTACGGTATATTTCTCTTGTGGAATTATTTTTTTTGTAAAATATAGTAGTAGTAGTTATAATAATAATAATAATAATAATAATAAGCTTTAATAGGTTTGTGTTTAAAAAAAAAATAGATACCCATAAGAATAGGATTTTTAAACCTTGGTTATGACTCCTTTTAAGCTATTACATCAACATAGACCTAACTGACTGAAAATATTTAATTGCTGTTTTTGTTTTAGTATTATACTAAAGCTGGTGCTATTATCCAAGAAGACATTTCAGAAGCGACTTTGATCATTGGGGTAAAGAGGCCACCGGAGGAAAAACTTATTCCAAGGAAGACCTATGCCTTCTTCTCTCACACCATCAAGGCTCAAGAGGCGAACATGGGGCTTTTGGATGATATTCTGAAAAAGGTAAAGTTTTTCTTCAGATCTTCAAACTGTACAACATGTGACAGATACAAGCTGTTGTCCTTTCAATCTGTCTGTTTGAACACTACCAGCAATGGGCTAGTGCTGGGAGAAACTTGATGTTTGGATATCCATTCAAGAGTATTTGAATATTTGTTCATACAAAAAACTTAATCAAAAGCATTATATGTATAAAAAACAAACACACCACAGAAGTAAGAATAGGTTGTGAAGGCCTTACAAAGGATGCCATACAGTAGCTTTACGTTTTTATAGCATTTTTATAAAATAATATCATTACTGCAGTTTACTTATGCTTTTTTTTTTTTTAGCTGAACAAGCAAGTGAAAACTGTCAAACACTTCAAGTAAAATAAATAATGAAAAGGGATCATTGTGCAATGAAAGACAACCTTACAGTTTTGACTCTTGTTTATTACATTCCACATGACAGAAAATAGGATTAACATAAAATAAAAACAGAACCTTGATCACTGTAGATGACATTTCACTTAGAAGTTGGGCCAGTGTTGGAAAGTGTGAGGCATTTTTTAGTGACATAATCGCATCTCTATCCTCCTGTTCTGACTCTTTCCAAATCTGAAGCAATACATGCAGCTTTACGTAGTGATCACTATTTGGCAACTTGGACTGAATGCACGTCCAAATTTGAACTGTTTACTTCTTGCTGTCAGAAACATTAAATTGCGGGTCAAGAGCAGCTGTGTTGATAAGACAGAGCTTTTTTGTCACCTTCCATTTTAGAATCCATTGCACACATTTTGTCAGAGTGGTAAATCAGTGCAAAGCAGAACACGTTGTTCTTTCAGTCAATTATGTAATTTCTGGTGGACGTCTACATTAATTTTTCCTTTTGAAAAATGCCAAGCAATGTTGATTAGAATATTTTCATATTTGTCCAACCACTGTTGTGCAAAAGTCTTAGACATGTTGCATGTTTCTACTCTGATGCATTATGAGCATCAACAATTTACTCAAAGCCTATGCTTGTGTTTCTACTTTTGAAACAACCTTGACTTGCATAAAGAAGGAAAAACACTGAGTGAAGTAGCTTGCATCACTTGATTTTCAAGGTGTGGTATCCGAAGCATAATCAAGTACAGAATAATTCCTATTTTATAGCTGTAATTAAATAACCATGAGACTTTATTCTCTCATGTGTTGTATCAACATAGACCACAACGTTTACACACACATGTGTATATATATATATAATATATATATATATATATAATATATTATATATATATATATATATATATATATATATATATATATTATATATGAAGAAATTCTTTATTTTTGCAGGAAGTACTAATCATTGATTTTGCAGGAAGTTTGCCTCATTGATTATGAGAAAATGGTTGATCAAAATGGACTAAGAATAGTGGCCTTTGGACAGTGGGCTGGCGTAGCAGGTTTTGATTTTACATTTTAGATGTAGTTTTATGGAAAAAAAAAAAAAACATTACTTATTATCTAACTATTTTTTAAACTTTTTTTAAACTTTTTTTTTTTTTTAACAGGAATGATTAATATTTTGCACGGACTGGGATTACGCTTCCTTGCTTTGGGACATCACACTCCTTTTATGGTATAAACCTTTATTAAAGCACATAAAACTAACAAAAAATCTTAGCTTTGTAGGTTTTGTATTTTTAAAATTTTACTAATGTTACCTCGATCTTGTTCTGTGATTAGTTACTGAGATAGAAGCAAAGTTTGAGATGTAATTTGCTCAAAAGAGGCAGCTGCATTTCAGTATGTTTCTTACCTTTATCTCTTTTAATGGTTGGTAGTTTAATGTTGGTCTTAGAGAGGTAATTGCTGCTTTTGTCTACAGTGATTCAGTGTTCTGTCATGTGACGACTTAAGCAGTGGAGATAAAAACCAAAAATGCAAGACTGGTCACACATTTCTTCTTCAAGCAAACAATCAAATGCATATATGTGTGTCTTATAGGAAAATATGTGATAGTAAATCATTTACTGGAATTATTTTAGCTCTGTGTACTTTGAAACAGCACAGTTGTTAACATCTGAAATTTCTTACCAAAGTCCTATTTTTTAACCTTTCTTTCTGTTTCTTCCAGCACATCGGCATGTCTCATAATTATAGAAACAGCAGCCAGGCCGTGCAGGCTGTGAGAGATGCTGGCTATGAAATTTCACTGGGTTTAATGCCCAAATCCATTGGACCCCTCACCTTTGTTTTCACAGGCACAGGAAATGTCTCCAAGGTAAGAACGCTCCAGTATGTTGCTTAGCAAATGTTATTTATAAATCAACACAAGTACTCGAGAGAAACTTAAGTCATTCTGTCAATAGCTTGATTTATGGTATACTGTTCCACAGGAAGACGCAGATTTCTTGTTGAAATGATTGTTAACAGTACTCGTTTCAGTTTGTGTAATCTGACTTGTTGAATGTTTGGGGTTGAGTTGCTTTTTTTTTTTTTTTCATTAGAATATGATTTGAATATATTCTGGTTATGAAAATGTGTTATCCAAACAAGGCCTCATTTTGTCATGCCAAGAACTTTGCCAAGACCCATTCTTCCTGATAAGGTTTATGCTTTTGCTATTTCTCAGTCTGATTTATTGTAATGCTTTGTCTTTTGGCCCTCCCTATTCTAAATTACATCGACTCTAGCTGGTTTTAAAGGGTGTAGCCAGGAACTGTCTTGGTCGAATCTTTTAAATACAGTTTAAAACATGTATGTTTGCTTTAGCTTAGTTTTGAGCTGAATTGATTGATCAGTGGCTTAAAGCGCCCTGGGATGTTCTACATGAAAAGCAAATTGTACTGTATTGTATTGTGATGTATACAGCATGCATTGAAGTTGTTTTTATGTATTATTGTTTTTTAGGCTGAATCTCATTTTGAAATCTGTTGTATGTATTCAAATCCAATGACAAAATGACCACTGAGGTTTATTCGGCTATCATCATTCGTATAACTATGTGATGTTCATGGTGTGTCTGTTTTGCAGCCTGGTTTTATACAGTAATAGTAAATTACTACCATATGTACAGAAACATAATGAGCAGAAAAACAGTCGAATGCAAAAGTTCAGAGCATACAGGTACAACATATAAGGTTTCTCATCCTCGTTCTGTGTTCATTTCTCATAGTTATTTATTTTGCAGGGTGCTCAAGAAATAATCACTGAGCTTCCGTGTGAATTTGTCGAGCCTCATGATCTCCAAGAAGTCTCTAAATCTGGAGGTACGGTTCAACAGCATGTTAATTCCATTTTATTTTTCTCTGTTTAAAATGACTGCAGTACATGTTCCTACATCATTACGCTGCCTGGTCAACAGCTAGCCTTCAGCTAAAAATTAAACCTGTGCAACAAGCACAGTAATACAGTCAAGAAATAATAAATCAATATAAAGACATTCAACCACAAAAACACGGAAACAATAGAAGAATTTGAGAGGCCTTTTTAAAAGAGCAAGAAAATTAACATACGAGCAAAAAACCTTGCTGATAAAAAAAAATATATATAATTTTTTTTATTATAGATTTAAATAAAGTGTATGTGACGGTTCTTAGTCGGCATCATCATCTGGTACGGAAAAGTGATGGAAAATATGACGCTGTGGAATATGAACGTCATCCTGAACTCTACACATCCCGCTTCAACGTTGATGTAAGAAATAAACACTTTGTGAAGTCTGTTGTTAATGTAATCACCTAAGGTTTATATTCTTTATATTATATATCTGACAGATATGGAATAGATGACATTGTCTTTCTGTCCTAGCTTAAAAACCTGATGGGTTAAAAGCCAAGACATGTATTTATATTCCAGTCTTCAGTGACATATTTTTGAATCAATAATGTAATTGTCGAAAAATGTGTGTGTATTTTTGTTTTAAATTATTAATTTGTTTTATTATTATAAAAGATTGCCCCTTACACTACTTGCTTGATCAATGGAATTTACTGGGACCCACACACTCCTCGCCTGCTGAACCGGAGAGATGCTCAGAGACTGTTAAGACCAGTTGAACCATCTGAAAAGTCCACTGAAGGCTGTCCAGAATTGCCACATAGGTTTGTCGATTTTGTGTTTTATTTTTATATAATTCATATTTAAGCATTACCAGTTTTACGTAAAAGGATATTATTATTATTATTATTATTGCTGTAGCTTATTCAAGGCGGGATAACCAGTTTATATGAACAAAATTTTTTTTTTTTTATTTCTGTCTTTAGAACTTATATAATAAATAAACGCACATAGTTTACTTCAAACACTATAAAGGAATTGTTTGGTTTTGTTTTCAGATTTCTGGCAATATGTGATATTTCTGCAGACAATGGAGGTTCGATTGAATTCATGACAGAGTGCACTACTATTGATAAACCTTTCTGTATGTATGATGCCGATCAGCACATTGATCATGAGAGGTAAATTAGCTTTTTGTTATCAGTATCTCGGGTATGGCACAGTGATTGGAGGGTTAAAATAGCACTTGATAGAGAAAAAAAAAGTGTACTTCATGAAAATCCGTCATCATATAGTAAATGAAGACCGGTCTTCAGATCTTCATGAAACTTCGCATAGTCTAGGGATTAATTTGAATTCCGTAGGACTTTATTTTCCGTAGTATTATTACTGTTATTCAATTTGTTTATTTTTTTTTTATTAAGTCTTTATTTACATATTTTAAAATTAAATTGAAAAAAAATTGCCTCACACCACCAAAGTGGCAAGGCTGCTTTTCTACAAGAAGGTTATTTGGTCAAATAACTCATTGCTGTATTTCTTATATTTTACTCTGTCTGAATCTGTTCAAGCATAACCAGGTGTAAATTTCAGTTCATTTAATAAAATATTGATGGAACCTACCCTGTTGTCCCGTTTTTGTTTCTTTACACAGTGTGGAGGGAAATGGTATTCTTATGTGCTCTATTGATAACTTGCCAGCCCAGCTCCCTATAGAAGCAACTGAGTACTTTGGAGACCTACTTTTACCTTACATTTGGGAGATGGTAAGGATAAGTAAAATGTAGCTGTGTACCTTGATCAATGTAAACCATCCTGGTCTTGAATATAAACAGAGTCCCTAATGAGCCATTGCAACTGTACATGATCCAGTAGGTGGGTTGGAAGGAAAGCCACCTTTTTGAATGGTTGAAGGATGTGTGTTATAGATTTCACTGTGTGACATAATACAGATTATTTTGTGGTCCTGATGTTTGTTTGGTATTGATGTATTATGAGCAGTGTGCAACCTCAATCAAATCATTTTATTGAAGTGAGATGTTATTTTTCCTAATCGGCACATCTTTTGGTTTGGACAGACTGTGTCCGTGATGCGGTTTCATCATTTAACAAATAAGTTAACGTGCCTCTACATTATTACTGTATTTTACAGCTTTCATCAGATGCCACTATTCCTTTTGAAAAGCAAGAAAATTTCTCCCCTCAAGTGCGAGATGTAAGTGTTGGCGATCATATGCGTCTCCAAAAGACTATACTGAACAGTATATCACCACAAACGAGCAAGGTTTTAACCTTTTTTTTTTTTTTAAACTTGCAGGCTGTGATTGCATCTAATGGAAAGCTGAATCCTAAGTTTGAATACATTCAAAAACTCCGGGAGAGCAGGTAAGGTATTTTTGTAGCTTCTGTGGTGCAGTCTTTTTGTACTTTCCTCCTACAACTTACCATATGTCCTAGATGTCTGGGTTGACTTTATCATACAGCATATCTGAATGTTACCTTAAACAAAAAGGTCTGTTTGTTTAGTCACTCTTCACTAGCTGACTCATATACTTATGTTATTTATTATAAGCAAAGTTTGGATCATTGTTATTTTATTATGAAACTTGTTGGAGGTTCAGATAGGCATTCAGGCATTGTACAGGAGTTGAGCAAAAAAACACCTGCCCAGACACTGTTAATAGCTGTATGGCCATCGAGGGGCAGCTAAGATGGTCCGCAGAGTCTTATCGCATAGCAATTTTAGACTCAAAAGTATTAGAACTCTATAAGCTCTTTATTTATAATGTATCTTTAGATTGTCCACTCGGTTACATTACAAGAAAGTTCATTTGCTTGTATGAACCAATATAACTTTTTTTGTGGCATAGTGTCTTTAAATTACACTGAACAAAAATATAAATGCTACATGCAATAATTTCAAAGATTTTACTGAGGTACAGTTCATATAAGGAAATCAGTCAACTGAATTAAATTAATTAGGCCCTAATCTATGGATTTCGCATGACTGGGAATACAGATATGCCTCTGTTGGTCATAGATACCTTAAAAAAGGTAGGGGCATGGATCAGAAAACCAGTCTGTATCTGGTGTGACCACCATTTGCCTCATGCAGCGCGACACATCTCCTACGCATAGAGTTGATCAGACTGTTGATTGTGGCCTGTGGAATGTTGTCCCACTCCTCTTCGATGGCTGTGCGAAGTTGCTGGATATTGGCGGGAACTGGAACACTCTGTTGTACACATCGATCCAGAGCATCCCAAATATGCTCAATGGGTGACATGTCTGGTGAGTTTGCTGGCCATGGAAGAACAGGGACATTTTCAGCTTCCAGGAATTGTGTACAGATCCTTGCGACATGGGGCCGTGCATTATCATGCTGAAACATGAGGTGATGGCGGTGGATGAATGACACGACAATGGGCCTCAGGATCTCGTCACGGTATCTCTGTGCATTCAAATTGCCATCGATAAAATGCAATTGTGTTCATTGTCCATAGCTTATGCCTGCCCATACCATAACCCCACCGCCACCATGGGCCACTCTGTTCACAACATTGATATCAGCAAACCACTCGCCCATGATGCCATACACGTTGTCTGCCATCTGCATGGTATAGTTGAAACCGGGATTCATCCATGAAGAGCACACTTCTCCAGCGTGCCAGTGGCCATCGAAGGTGAGCATTTGTCCACTGAAGTCGGTTACGACGTCGAACTGCAGTCAGGTCAAGACCCTGGTGAGGACGACGAGCACGCAGATGAGCTTCCCTGAGGAGGTTTCTGACAGTTTATGCAGAAATTCTTTGGTTATGCAAACCCACAGTTTCATCAGCTGTCCAAGTGGCTGGTCTGAGATGATCCCACAGGTGAAGAAGCCAGATGTGGAGGTCCTGGGCTGGCGTGGTTACACATGGTCTGCGGTTGTGAGGCCGGTTGGACGTACTGCCAAATTCTCTAAAATGACGTTGTAGGCGGCTTATGGTAGAGAAATGAACATTAATTTCTCTGGCAACAGCTCTGGTGGACATTACTGCAGTCAGCATGCCAATTGCAAGCTCCCTCAAAACTTGACACATCTGTGGCATTGTTTTGTGTGACAAAACTGCACATTTTAGGGTGGCCTTTTATTATCCCCAGCACTAGGTACACCTGTGTAATGATTATGCTGTTTAATCAGCTTCTTGATATGCCACACCTGCTAGGTGGATGGATTATCTTGGCAAAGGGGAAAAGCTCACTAACAGGGATGTAAACACTTTTGTGCACAAAATTTGAGAGAAGTGAGCTTTTTGTACGTATGGAAAATTTCTGGGATCTTTTATTTCAGCTCATGAAACGTGGGACCAACACTTTACATGTTGCATTTATATTTTTGTTCAGTGTAAAATGGTGTCATTTTGTGATGGGTCACAACTTGAGGGAAAGAGACAGTTGAAGTGCTGAGGACCTAGAATTTAAGAGGACGATGTTGGGATTGTGGCAAAAAAAAGCAAAATTCCTGCCAAAATAAGCACCAAAAAAAGAAAAAAAGCAATATGTACAATTAAAGAAAGCAGCTTAATGCAATTCCATAAAAACTTGATCCGAACTGTTGGGTTTACAGGTAGCTTTGCTGTGTGGATCGCCTGACAGTTGGCAGTCTGGAGAGGGCTGCCTTCACTAATCTGCCTTGTTGTTCCTTGCACAGTGTGGTGGTCTATCTGTTGGCTCCCTTCCTAACACCTTGCATGGTCTTGTGTGAGCTGCCTAAGAAGCTGGAGACTTTCTTCTAAAAGGGGTTTCTTGTGGGTAGAAAGTCTTGTCATATTAGCATACCAATGAATGATTTACACTATCATGGAAACAGAATCATACTTTTTAATCAGTCTTGAACAAAAGCAGTGTGCCGCAAAACCTTACAACACACTGTGGAATAGAAAAGTCTATCTGCTAATCTACGTGTACTAAAAATGTGCACGGTGCTTTTAATTTCTTGTCATTGAACTGAAATCAGATTACCTAAGATTCAGTCCAATACTGTAAAAAGTCTATTTTTTGAAGAGCTCTACTTCAGTTTACAGTACTTTTAAAGTCAATGGCTGTCTAATATCAACAAGCTGTGATTTCAGACCATTTCCCTTAAAAGTCACTCTTTTACTCTCAATACTGTTCTTTCCTCATAGAGTCATCTGGTCAATTGCAGGTTTCTTTTCATAAATGTTTTTCTTTTATCTTGATTGGAAAAGGAATTTGAAAATGCAGTGACAAGTATGAGTAAGCCGCATGCTTTCCAGTTAATCAAAAACTACATTTTCATCAGATCTTAACCCTATATGATTCAGCTAATTCACCTCTGCCAGTCTCGCAGTACAATCACTAACACACTGCATGTATCTATTTGACATCTGATGTTCGTTAACAAATAGAACAAGAATGAAGTGCACAATATGACAGATTGAACATATACAGTTCTTGAGGTCCCTGAGTGGCTCACCTGGTAGAAGCGCAGCCATGTGGTGCGCAGGGTGAGTCATACAGCGCAGGTTTGCGTCCTGGCTGTGTGAAGTAGGCCGGTCTTCGCTGGGGATTCCAAAGGGAGCGTAGCATTGTCCCAGGTGCTTCCGTGGGTTAGGGAGGTAAAACCGGCAGGGACTGTTTCTCCTCATCGCTCTACAGTGAACCCTGTTGGCCAAATGCCCAGTGTGCTCAGGGCAGACACCTGCAGGGCTGGCCTTTGCCCTCCAGAGGTTGGTAGCTCGCTGACATCTGCTCTCGAGTTTCTAGGTGAATAAAGTAGCTGGCTTGGTCATGGAATCGGACACCCACTTAAACTTCGGGTCTCCCGAGCAATGTGGGGAATTGCTGTGGTGAGGAGAAAAGCGATTGGGCATTCCAAGCTGGGAGAGAATCGGGGGAAATTAGAATTGGACACACCAAAATAAAATAAAAAAAAAAAAAAAAAAAAATATATATATATATATATATATATATATATATATATATATATATATATATATATATATATATATATATACAGTTCTTAATTGGTACACTGTAAGGCTAGCCGAAACATGTAACTACTTTTATTTATTTATTTATTTTTATAGCTTTACCTTAATTATGATATTCTTTTGACATTTTTCCAGGGAACGTGCTCAAATCTTAAAAATAAGTGGTAAAAAACGAGTGTTGTTGCTGGGATCTGGATATGTGTCTGGGCCAGTCATTGAGTACCTTACTAGAGATGCAGGTACCCAGATAACAGTAGGTAAGTTTTGCATTTTATATCAGGCTGCTGGTCTTACCAGTATTGAAGTGTCTGGTTGGTAGGCCTTACTATCTTTTAAATCTTTTAAAAAGTATGTAAAACCTTTTGAGTTAAGCAGCCACCTGTTTTGGACAACCACCAGTCTTCAGTCTATTTGGTGACTGCTTAATTCACTGTGTATCCAAACCTGGCTAAATGGCTCTACATTACAGGCTTTTAATTTACAAAAACTCCAGTTACTGGGACATCTTCCTAAGGGAAATAAAAACTGTATAGCACGAATGATCATTCAGTATTCTGCTTATACCATAAGTATAATAGTAATTTCTTTACGCTTCAGCGTGGATTAATTTCAAACCCCATTTATGGCCTCTTTGCAACTATCTTTTTAGATAAGTCAGATGCAGGCAGATTGGTAACTGTCTTGACCAAACTTGTTCTCAAGGAAATCGAAGTCCAGAACAAAATAGCAATAGAAATCTGAAAGGATTTTGAAGTTGCTGTAAAAGAGTTATCCTGGCAGTATTGTTTGAACTACCGAAGTGCAGCTCATTCCTGAATTTCAGCAGCACACTACTAGATTGAAATGTAAGCAAAGACACATTGAAAACTAGTCCCGGTAAGCATGTTATTCCACTTATGTATCCCACACTTAACATATCTTCATTTGTGGTATATATATGTGGTAATAATATACCAATAATTATTTTGGCATTATGGTGAACTTCACCTGAGAGAAGTAGTTTTTAAAACAGTCTACTGCACATGTCTGTGTGATCATTGGGTTGTAAAATGGGACATCCAATCATTAGTTTACAAATAGCTCTTAGATATGTAGGCAAGTTCCCTTCTAAGCAAGTTTAAGTGGAAGGACACTGTGTCCCTACAGCTAAAACAGAAAGTTTTACATATATATCGATATTGCATTGTTAGTACATAGAAAGTTGTGCCACTAATAGGAAATAATTTCTTGTCTTGACCAGCATCTGTGGTGTTAAATCAAGCTGAACAGCTGGCAAACAAGTATCGTAACACCATCCCTGTGATGATGGACATTTCTACTCAAGAGGAGAGGCTTAGCTCCCTGGTTCAAGATCATGACCTGGTCATCAGGTTAGTTATGACTTAATTTCTTTATTTTTATTCTGAAACCCATGTTTTTTTTTTTTTTATTTATATATACACCGCCCACTCGATATATCGCGGGTGTCGGGGTCCAGTATAAATCTGTTGTATGTTAATTTGTACTGCGGAGGGTAATTGCTTCTCATCAACTTAAGTGTTCCTCTTCTTTTTCAAATGCACAAACCCTCTGCATTGAAAGAATCAGTTCCAGGTGTAGGAGGCTTGTTGCTAGGGAGCTGACTTGCTTTTTTGCAAGGCCATTGCTGCCATAAATGAACGAAACCTCACTGGCTAAATTATAAACCACTCTAGCAAGTAGATATTTAATTTGCTTTGTGTTATTGTGCAGCAAGAGTGTATATGATAACAGTACGATATTAATGCTTTGTTTTTAATTGTTTTGTATATTTTTGTTCGGTGTGCAGTGTGAAATAAAATGAAGAGTAATTCTAAATTAATTTGCCTATATATTGCAGCTAAGGCATGCAGAGTTAGACTGTAAAAATGGGTAGCCAACTCCAGGACTGCGATATATCTGAATTCGCAGTATAGTGAGGGGCAGTATAACAAGGGGTGGGTGTATGTTTGTATTTTTTATATTATATAAATATGTATGTATATAGGTGTGTTTATATAGAAATAGAAGAATGCAAAGTGTTGAAGTAAGTCTTTTTGGATATACTGTACAAGTTAAGAAAGATGTAACGCAACATTTTAATAAAGGTGTAATGAACTTTGTATCAATTCAGCAGCACATTGTGTTTTACAAACTTGAGTACGGTGGGTGCATGACCGGGATAGTGATTCAGAACATGACTTATGCCTTTTGAGAATGTATTAACTGATCTAATGATTTCCATGTGCAAAGCTAAATAGCTGGTCATGCTTATACAGAATCGTTAACTGAGGGAATGTACCCAGTTAATATACTTGTGGGTCAGTGGACTAGTACTTTCTGTTTTTCAGTTTCAGACTTGTTAACATTTTCAATTTGTGTTTCTTATATAACAGTTTGCTGCCTTATGCGTTCCATCCTGTTGTGGCAAAACATTGTATTAGCAACAAAGTGAACATGCTTACTGCCAGCTACCTCTCGCCTGCTATGAAAGAACTCCAAAAAAGGTAGTTGTGCAGATAGTATTTATGTGGTGGGTAAATCTCTGCAGAGAAACATTTGGTTGACTCATTTTAGTTATGGTTAAATCTTACTTAGTATTACATTTTCCAGTGAATTTACCACAGGTTTAAAACAACTCTTGTGTTAATAAAATATAAATACCCTATCTATCCAAATGCAACTTACTCCTTGATATCATGCATCTGTACCACTTATTTTTCACATTAGGTGAATGCTGCATGTCTTATTATTGTTTCAGAGCACATTTCATTTATATTGTCTGTATGGCCCTTGAATGCATTATTTATATTTATCTCCTAAATCCTTTCCCATGTAGTGCAGAAGAAGCTGGAATAACCATTGTCAATGAAATGGGTCTAGATCCTGGCATTGATCATATGTTGGCAATGGAGTGCATTGATCAGGCAAAAGCAGATGAGGCTACTGTGAGTATTTTGTATTACAGAAATTTACTTGCCTATTTTTATGAGCATATGGGACATTAAGATAGAGAGAGGGTGTTTACCCCTTTAAGGAGTGAACAGGAGAGCAAGATCTTGAAATAAGAATGACCCTGGTGACCCAGAGCCCCTATTGTCAGACAGTTACTGTTTGTGTTCAGACATACTCCAGTCCTAGCTACTCTCATTGACAGATGTTGAGATTGTTTTTTGGGTAGATGATTGAATGGAATATTTGTTCTTCTTTTCCTTCTATGTATTCAGGTGCAATCCTATGTGTCATTCTGTGGAGGTCTCCCTGCCCCAGAATGCTCTGACAACCCTCTACGATACAAGTTCAGCTGGAGTCCATATGGAGTTCTCTTAAACACCATCAGTCCTGCGATCTTTTTAAAGGACGGCACGGTAAAATTGGGACGAAAGCACACAACTTAAGTTATACAGCTTAGAAGGACACACCAAGAAAACATCTTAACCATTGCACAAGAGAGACAGACTTGTTGTAGAGCTTTTAGCATTGTCTGTCCAGCAGGAGTTGGAATGCGACATGGCTGTGCATCACACAACACTACCTAATACATGGCCATTCAGTTCAAAGTCTACCATTGAAACCATTTGGTGTCCTTCTGTATTCACAAAACGTAAAACTCTTCCAGATGACAGATTTCTTTAAGGACAGTATTTATTTATTTATTACTCACAACCAACAATTTGCTGCTGCGGATTTATCCCTTCTCTAAGTCATGCAACAGATATTCATAAGGTTACAACAGGCAACAATCTGCATCTTATCGTTCTAATTATAATCCACAGGTGGTCGATATCCCTCCCGGGGGAGCTCTACTTGATTGTGTCGCTTCCATGGATTTCTTGCCAGGCTTTAATCTGGAAGGTTTTCCAAACAGGGACAGCACAAAATATGCTGAGCCTTATGGCATTCAGTCTGCTCATACATTGTTAAGGGGTACCTTAAGGTTTAAGGTAAGGCATCTTTCACCTTTTAGAACTAAAATGTGTTAAGAGGAGCATTACAAGTTTTGGAGTAATTATATTACAATCGGACACTTTCTTATTATTTAAATAAGACCCCCCCCCCCCCCCCAATATGAAAACGACCCATTCTTTTAATGTTCTATAGCCAGGTGTTTCTGGATGAGATCACTTTGTTAATATATAACTGCGGTACATGGTATGTCTGTTTTTAAATAAAGACTGTCTTCACAGTTAATAAAAACCTGTTTCTGTGCTGCTGCAGGGATTCTCCACTGCCATGAGTGGGTTTGTCAAGTTAGGTCTGATAAACACAGAGCCCTGTCCAATGCTTGCTGCTGGGGCTGCACCAGTGACCTGGGTAGGTGTTCACAGTAAGACTGGACTGAAACCCACCTTGTACGATTTTAAACATGAATGTTTGTAACACATTATTCATCCATGCATGAATAAATATTATTATATATATATATATATATATATATATATTATATATATAGATATATATATCATATATTATATATATATATATATAGGTATTAGTATTAGGTAGATCATAACAGAATATTAATATTACTTGTGTACGGATGGACAGGCACCAGCTTATATTACAAGATTCTGATACTCCAGTAGCTTGTGCTTCAAAATGTTCTTACCAAGTTTTCAGCTCAAATACATTCTCTAGATGTACATAAAAATCTGCAGTGTGAAATAAGTATGTACAGACATCTCCACTACATCCATTAACAGGGATATGCAGGGATTCAAGGGTCGAAGACTATATGTAAAACTACTTTTTATATCATTTCTATTCACAATCACCTCTGCTGAACAGGTATGGTTAAGTATGTGTAAAAATTAATGTATATAGAGTTGTAACACAGACTAGATGCTCTCCTTTTTTGTCCAGTTCATGGTGGGCTTGCTTCTCGTCTTTATAACTAACTTTCCCATTTACAAATTCTCATAACAATACAGAAGGAACTCCTGTGTCATCTTGTTGGAGTTTCAGCATCAGCCAGCATGGATATATTCAAAGATGGTGTGTATAACAGGATTGGAAAAGATGACTACAGAATGCAGACCCTGAATTGGTAAAAACAAAAAATAAACATGTAAAAATTTGATTTCTTTTTTTATTTTTATTTTTTTTAAAGCTCCAACATCTGATGCAAACCTTTATTTTTGTATTGTTTTAATAGGTTTGGCATGTTTAGTGAAGAGCCAGTGCCAAAGGCAGATACCATTTTGAGTGCAGTAGCAAAACACCTTGAAGCTAAACTTTCATTCAGTAAGTGGAAGAGTTTTGGTTCATATACAGGCTAATGATATAAAAGAAGCTATCAAAATTACCTTTCAAAATTACAACTGAACTGCAGTGTATTTATTGATGCCAGTTTTACCGATACTCTGTAATTAAGTTGTTGTGGAAATCAATGGTTTTAGGTTTACTGTAATGTGAAATGCAATTTATTACAAATTATCTGTATATGTTGAATTGTGAAAGTTGTGATTTTTAATTGAAACCCTCCATTGTGACCTCCAAAGGGGCTCAGTCACACAAATGTATTTATTTACATTTTAGAAAAGGAAGAGCGAGATATGGTAATCCTGAGAAATGATGTTGGAATAAGACACTTGACTGGCGAGTTGGAATCAAAACACATCAGCTTAGTGGTATATGGTGATCCTAATGGTTTCTCTGCAATGGCAAAATGTGTTGGCTATCCTACTGCTATTACTGCCAAGATGCTGTTGGATGGTGAGCATTTGTATTACTTTGAAAGTAAAGCAAAATAAAATGAATACTTGGTACTACATCACATTGCATATAAGTATCTTGACAAAGAAGTTAGTATGGGTACAATTGACCAGAATGCTGCTTCAAACACACATGGTATACTTTTTTGCAACATGGTATACTTTTAACAGTACCTGTAGAATAAGAATGTTTTATTCTTGTATTCCTTTAAAAATAACACAGTGTTTATCATACTTGTCATACTGTTTTGCAGGAGAAATTAAAGCCAAGGGACTGGTTATGCCACTAACGAAGAATATATATGGGCCAGTGTTACATCGTCTCAAGTCAGAGGGTCTAAATTACACAACAAAAAGCACCTTTCATGACTAAACCAAGTGTGTTTCTATTATCTGTGTGAGTTTGGTGGGGAAAAAGGCACTTGGAGTGAGAATAAAAATGCAGACAACTCCTGTCGTAATTACTTTAGACTGGAGTCAGAACGGTTTTATTTGTGGAGTGTACAAAACATTTTAATCAACAAAAAATATAGGTTGTTGTACAAATGAAAAAGGGAATTGCAAACCATGAAATACCTCATTATTCCAACCTGTGTCCATAGCAGACATGTATTCAATATCCAATTACAGTATAAAAGCAGAAACGTCCTGATTCTTTACTTTTCTTTAACTTTGACATTGACTCACAGAACATAGTTTCTGATATTTTAAAAGGTATCCTTGAAACTCAAATTCTGTAACAGCATTCCTTTGGTTTTAACCCTAAAGTTACACTTTAAAGTATTGAAATTTAATATTCTGCCCATGAAATTGAAATTGATATGTGTAACACACATGCATTGCTACAAGGATGATTTCAGAATGTTTTTGAAGTGCCGTATTTTATGACATGTTGAACTGTAATATAAAAATGACACATGATAACCAATTGCAGTGCCATGGTATTTAATTGTATGTTCACAATTTCAGTCTTGCTTTCTGTACTACACAAGATAACATTGCACAGCACAGTTTAATACTTCAGTTTTTATTGTCAGTGTGGACAACATGTTACAGGGATACCAAGGCTTTAATGCAGTGACCTTTCGCATTCATTTATGTTAATTCCAGGATTTTGAATTGTCAAATAATTGGCTCCCACATTTTTAGATGGTTTCAAAGGGTCCTTGTCATGCAAATGCAACGGTAGCCATCAATTCAGCCACTGAATAGCATACAACAATGCTGGATTGTGCTGCCTGTTTTCTTAACTGTCAATGGCATGCAGACCACCCTTTTAACCATCTCTTCTAACAGGTTTGTGTTGCTGGAGCAGTGAAGGTTTTTCAGTTAGCTACTGTATAACTCTATATGTGGTCATGGGTGAAAAGTAACCACAGTGTTATTATACTGGCATGTCTTGTCTTTGGATATTTAGGCCTTATTAGTAAATTTAAGTCTGAATTGACATGTATAAGAAAAATGCATTTTAGAAGACATTACATTATCCCTTTGTTTGGCAACAGGACTTCTGTCTGGCTTACTGTACCTTTTACCACAACATGTTATTATTATTATTATTATTATTATTATTATTATTATTATTATTATTATTATTATTATTATTAATCCTGTACAGTCTATAGAGCCCAAATGCAGTTATATTTATGTAAGTAAATGGATAATATTTCCTAGTTTTGTACAGTATTATGGTGGGTGTATTTGAAATTATAGATACTCTGCATAGGTCAGTGTTCTTAGAATTGTTACCAGTGTACAAAACATTTAAATTCACTTGCTGGTTTATGTGCTTTGTCATTGTTAGCTATTGATGGAAGCAATAATCAGATGTGTTGGAAAAATGTTTTAATAAAATGTCTTTAAAAAAAAAAAAAAAAAAAAGATTTTAGTGAGAACATGGGAGTTTTTAGGACTGGTTAGCCTCATTAAATACCAAAAGTGAACAATGTAATGTTGAAGCCATCATTCTGTCATTTTCCTTTATCAGTGGCCCCAGAAAATCCAGCATAATACTGATATTTTTGCTCCCCTTCAATTTTAAATGGCCAATGTTTAAATCCTTACTTGAAATCTTCAGTCCATTTTAGTTGGGTTTTAAATGACTTTGTAGTCTTTTAGTTTGGATGATCCCTTTTTAAAGACATCGAGGCTTGTGAAGAGGGCATACATTATCTTGTCATTTGACCCTTGTGCTCAGTTTGTCGTGGAAGCTTTTGAGATGGAGTTTTGAGCTTTTGTTTTGAGTTACATAAAATATTGTTAGGGCTTCTAGTTTTTATTTTCCATCTCCCATTTTAATACCAGATTTTAAATTAGCAAAGCACTACTAGAAACTAACGCAGTGGAAATTAATAAGCCGAATTCGGCGATCAGAGCCAGAACGAAATGCCGGTTCAAATTGAATCAGGTGAGATCAATGCACGTCGTTTGTTAACTCAATCAAGATATGAGGGTAAAAAGAAACAACTTCCTTTGTTAATTAGTGTTTGATTTAAGAAAGTGATTCGGCTCAAAATATGTTTAAAGGGACATCATGTGATCAAAAATAAAGTCTGAAAACTAGAAACCCTAAATGTAGTTTACTTTTGGTTTATGCATCTTCTAAGATATTAGATTTATTTACATTTCTGACAGCACTTTGTGACTAACCACATTTCTTTGATTGCTGGCTTTGTTTCATTTTGTTTGCAGTTGGCTTTATTAAATACCCACTGTGTGTTCCTTTTCTTCAACCTTGTAGAAATATGGGTAGTAGTAAGATATCTCATTTGAGCAAAACTCCAGCAGCTGTCAGAATACAAAGCTGTGTTCTCCAGCTTTACATGTAACATTCAACAATGAAGAATTAAACATTGCAGCCATGCCCACACCTGACGTAGGTAAAGTGATGATTAACAGGGTTTATACAGTAGTATGGTATTTTAGTGTGCTAACAAGTAAAATATATTTTTAAACTACAATGTGTGTTCAATATTGCCATTAAAACACCACACTCTTGAATTTTTTTTTATCAATTAATTGAAATTTACATATTTATTCTGTGATTACCATAATGCAAAACAGTGACTTAAAGGGAGGGAGGGGGATCACCAGAAAAAAAGTTGTACTTAAAACTCATGTAGCATAAAACACTATATTAAGAACTGATGCATTTCTAATGCACAACTAAAATCGTTAATAGTTCATGCTGCAAATGTATGTTTATACTGTATAACAAAAAACAGAACACTAATACCAGTTATATTAAACATTAACAATCTGTAAACTAAATTATTAGAACAATGTAGCCATACATGTCAAAACTACTAGAAAACTGACTCTGTAGTAAAATATAAAAATCTAGAAGTATAAATAGAATTTGGTCCATAGACTTGGTCACTATAATACTATTTACATTACATATTAGACTGTTACTGAGCATATCTAATTCAAACATTAAACACTATTTAGAATCGTTTTATTTACATGATCTATGTGGACAACACAATTCTGTCAAATTCCACGGTTGCTACGAAAAATATACTAGTTGCATACAGTGTGTCATTTAAGAAGGACATTCTTTTCTTTCATGCCTTAACATTTAACTCACTTCCAATAAATAAGAAATCTGAAAAGTTAAAAACACATTTGGAGAAGGGCATGTAAACTAATGCTGAGCCTGACTGAAATCACAATTCACCTTTTACACACAAGTCTAGCATGTGAATTGGTCCAAACCATATAAAATCAAATAGAAGTACAACATGAATTAGATAAAGGCACACATTACATCCAGCAACAGTGTCATAGCATTTAAAGATGGAATTTAGAGGGATTCACAAAAAGTTATAGCAATATCTTTCAAAAGGTGTAAATTCATACAGAGTTTTCATTGTAATAAGAGTTACACCAAGGACTCCAAACTTTCAGTTGCATTACTTCCATCGCCCAGAATGGTGCCGTTGTTATCAGCTGACAATATAGCTTTCTCATCTTCCCTTGTGTCCACAAGACTAAGGATAGCTTTGTAGAGAAATTGGTACTGGTCCTGCAAAAGAAAAGCATTTATTTTTAGCTTAAATATATTAACATCTTCATTAAGGTCATATTACACGTTAAAACACAATTTTAGTGAGGTTTAACATATGAAGCTACAGAATAATATCAATTTATAACCAGTAATTCAAATGTATAAATATACAATTATTTTCAATTGAATCCACATGTACATTTGCTGTACATTTATCATTATATTTTACACTAATTGTGTAATTGTTTTTCAAGTTACTTACAATATCTGTGAAGACACCAGGCCTCATTAAGTTGATCATCTTTGCCACTTGATAGACATCCACAGAGTTTTCATTCTCCAGCTGATGCACAAGTGTGGTCAATGCACAGAATGTTCCTGCCGTTATTCCCCCATACCTATTAAAGAAAGGGATTGTAGAAAAACAAGCACATTTTTTGAAGCAGCTAGTTTAAGTAAGCTAAAAAAGAAAGAAAAAAAAGACCAGACTAAGAAATGCACTTATTTAAGATTTAAGCCACTATTCTTAATTTAATGTATTATTGAGGTGTAGATTGTGTTTTGCAGTGTGGAACTTGCAGTGGGTATTATGTGGGTATCTGAATTAAAAGTGAATAATAATTGAGCAAAAGCTTACCCATCGTGCACAATCATTGGTCCATCTCGTGTTACCGCTTCCTCTTTGATTAGGTTAATCAGCTCAAAGGTTTTGCTCATTGGGCTGTCAGGATCTGGCCATTTTGGAGACTGGTACTGTCTTACTTCAAGGACATAGTCATCCTGTAAAGGAATATCTGAAGTGACTTCTTTGTCAAGAATTTCAAGATAAAACGTATGTGTAATCAAGCCTGTGGGACTGTTTCCTTATCACACCTCTACCTCAGCAAACCCAGATGGCATTGTGACAGCGTTTTTAACATTAACAGATGTGTCTTGTAATGATTCATGTTAAATGTTTAATGCTTCATATTTTCACACTTTCTGTTTCAATTCAGATTTTATTTTAAATTGAACAGTTTAGCACCAATTAAAAATGGAATATATTAGAGATACAAAACACTGTAACTTTGTCAATGCATATTTTAGCGATGACTCGTTTTTTATCTCTAATAGGCTTGTTTTGAGATAATCACAGATTTAAAAAAAAAATGAAACTTGTTTTTAATTTTATAGCATTTAAAACTAATTAAAAAAAACAAAAAAAAAAAAAACATTCATGTCTAATAGCTACACAACAGAAGAATGTCATTGTCCAATTAGATTTATAAGGCTTGACCAAGGAAGCACCAAGATTCAAAAATGCAATCATACCCATAAAGCTGATTAAGAATTGCCATACTGTATAATTCTCTTGAGAATGTGACACAAATTTAAGTCGGTACATTTCCTTTGTCTTACCTGTGTGGCCTCCAGGATAAAATCCTGGACAACAAGCTCCTCCTCATTTGAGAGGCAAACATGATCTTCACCAACCAGAGTAACTGTGAATGTTTCACAGCTCATTGGTTCTTCTTTGCCTGGCCAGTAAACACACTCGTCTTCTGCCTAGAAACACCAGCAATGACATGTTGCTAACAACATTAGTTTAAAACCTGTTTTACTTCGCTTTCAGACTCTCAAAAGGGGTTGTATTCAAAATGGGTGCTGTTGAACCTCAGTTAAAGAAATTCTGAAACCCTGATCCAGAAAGTGTGTACCGCTATGGCCAAATGTTTTATATCACCCAATATAATTAACATATTTTGCTTCATAAAGTTGAATAAAGCCTGCAAAATAATGTTACATTAATATATTGAATTACACACCGCGTTGAAGTTTTCCATGTACTTAATGGAAAACTGACAAAAATTGAAAAATGTGACAATTCAAAATCTAACATGAAATCCTATACTACTAGTATGGCTTCCAGAATACTTTTGCCATATAATTTTTGTAGTTTCTTTGATCACATGAAGTTAAATAAAAAATCAACATTTTGTTAACTAATTTTTTTTTTTTTTAAATAATGTCTCAATCCTAAAATTCTAGGTGACGCAAAATGTTTGGCCATATCTGTACATGTCATGAATGATTTGATGTAAAAAAAAAAAAAAAAACTAAGGATGTCTCAAATGTATAGAATAAAAATGAAACACAAAGATATGTTGTTTATTTTCTCATTCAATATATTTCTAGATATCTCCCTTACTGCTTTCTTCATTGGATATAAGCGTTATAAGAACAGAATCTCACCAGACTCACCAGGTTATCCGGAAGCATGACAATTATCTGTGCATTGTGGTCCCATATCATTCTCCAGAAATCCTTGGTGGTATTTGGAAGTGGCTGCTGAGTTATAATGAACTCAGTGCTCTGATGATAGCCCTGAACACAATAAGGTAGAGATGCTGGGGTATTTACAACTCTGATTTTGAATGCATTCTATTTTAAATATATTCTCATTAGCAGAATACTTACCATGATAGAGGAGGCATTGATGTAATCTGTACCTTCACCTGATACAGAGGGTAGGCTAACTCTGGATCGCTCCACTTAAAAATAAATAAATAGATACTAAATAAATTGTATTATTTTTCCATATACAAATACAGGCAAAATTATATGATAGTTTAAACTCACAAATCAGATATCATTAAATTATATGGAAAACAAACTTACAGTATCAAACATTTAAAATAGTGATGTCAGTGACATTAACTATTACACACACAGACTGGAGTGTGCTTGACAGTTTGAAGCGACTTTTTTATGGACAGCCGTGAACAATAAATGCAATTAAGCAAGATAACATCTTTCACAACTTACAGGGGATAAGAGATGCACTCCTGTTCTTGTCCCTGTTGCATTGCTTCAGTGCAGTCGAATAGTCACACTCTTTTACATTGGGCTGGCTTAGAAACTAACATGACAAAGATTAATTAAAATACTTTCTTATTTTCAGTCATTTAATATCTAAATGTTTAAAATCATGGAAAATTTGACCAAATTAGGTATAAAAATGATTTTCTGTCGCTGAATAAATCAACAATGCATATATTTAGTATGAATCAACCAACATTAATACTCTTAGAGGCCCTTTTGTAGGTATGTCACAGAAATCAAATACACAGATAGCATTTAATATGAGGGTTGATAGTACTCTATTATATTACCTTGAACTGCTTCTCCAGACGGGTTTTTCCTGATGGCCCTGGGGTCAAGAGGGTATTAACATAGGCATGAATGTGACTGGCAGCAACCTCGGTTTCCTTACTAAGGATGGCCTCCACAAGAGTGTCATGAATGAAAACATACTGCTCCTGTTTTAAAAGAAAATATGTATTTTTTATTGCGTAAAGGCACAGATGCGACTATGTATGGTATAGAAAAAAACATCCTTTAAAGGTTTTTTTTTGTTTTTGTAACCTTACAAAAAGGTTTAGGGACTACACTCAGACGTGTCTGTAATTTGTTAATCCCGGATAATGGTTGCTCTATCGCAGTTGTCTCCAACCCTGGTCCTGGAGAGCTACTGTGGCTGCTGGTTTTAGTTTCAACCAGTCTCTCAGTTACCTAATTAAACCAATTATTGGCTTAATTAGTCAAGATTAACAGGTGTTCCAGATCTTTAGCCAGTGATGATGTAAAGACACCTATAAAACCTGCTGGATAGGGGCTCTCTAAGACCAGGGTTGGAGAGTCCTGTTCTATCATATTATCAAATTGATCTCAATTAGGACCAACAAAATTCTGGTAGTTCTCATATGAGGACTGTATTATTATTTATATTTGAACTCTGCATTGAGACCCTGCATGCTCCAAGCAATATCAGATCACATCATTTAATGAGAGGATCAGTAGAGTGTTGTCTTACCTCTGTTTGCACCAAGTAGTTTCTCTGAGTTCGTATATGTTTCAGGAACCCAAGTACGTTTACAGAGCCCTGGTTTTTGATCTGCTGTAACATGCTGTCCAGCACAATGAAAGTACCTGTCCGCCCAACCCCAGCGCTGCAAAATACAGAAACAGCATTTTCAGTGCACAGTATTCCATGCAGCTTAAAAGCACCATTTAAAACACTCCATATTACATTAGAGCATACCTGCAATGAACTACGACTGGCCCCATGTCTGTGGTTCTGGCTGCCGAAGACTTTTGCACAAAGGTCAGAACAGGAAGTGTGTACTCAGGAACTCCCATGTCAGGCCACTGTGTGTAGTGATACTGGATAACTGTACGTTCAATATGCCTCCCTTTCTGGGATCCCTGAGAGGAACAACATGTTACAATGTTACCCTTGAGTAGTACAAATGGACAATGTTTAGATGTCAACAATTACCATTCACAGTGAATAACAGCAGTTCAGTTGCTTTCTCATCCATCCCCCAATATTATCCCAGAAATGCACCTAGAAAGCAATATGTTACATAACCCCAGTTCCCTGAAAGACAAGACGACCAACAACAATACTTTTGTTTCAGCTCAGTCCTCAAAAGCCAAGTTTCTGATTCCGGGAAGTGGCAAGCCAACTTCCAGCAATAAATTGCAATGAAATTTAGCAGAAAACTCAAAGTGAGAGCTCTTTTGCAAAGAATCAATCATGCAACTGGACAGGCTGGTATTATACATACCTTACCTACCTGATTGTTAGAAGCAAAAGAGAATGTGATCTCCGTGGAGTGACAACTTAATCCCTCGGCGAGCGGGACTGAGGATGTCACTCCACGGAGGAGCCTATCGGCAGCTCTGACATAAAATGCTCAGTAATATATATATATATATATATATATATATATATATATATATATATATATATATATATATATATATATATATATATATATATATAATATTCAACAAATATTTTTTATTAACCTTTTTGATTTTGGTGTTCCTCACAGTGAAGTGTCGCTGAGTGTAACAGGCCATGGCTTTAGTACTCTTTACTGTCACAAGAAAGCAGCCATATTCTTCATTGTTTTCTAAAGGCCAGTACTGGTCACATTTTCTCTACAGTACAAAAAAAAAAAACATTGAATATCCGTGAAAGTAAATTGCATGCATAAGACAAAGAAAGCATACAAAAATAAGGTAACAGTGGAAACCCAAAACTGTTCAGAATACAGATTTTCTATCGTGCTCACCCTAAACCTGGCTTTACTGAGGGGAGCAGGTGGATGTTCTGCATGGATGCCTTGTACAGGCTTAGAAAACATTTCACCTGGAAGCATTATGAGCACCTTAACTATAAATAAGGACCTTTAGTGTTAAAAATCTGTCAAATAAAAATATGTCATAGGATGACTGGATCAGCGAGTTCAATTGAAATGTCTCTTAACCTGCCTTCATGAAAGGTTTTGACAGATATGATTACAGTTTAATCTGAAGATAATGAAACAAAGAACTCACTCTTGTTTTCATGCTGTTCCCGGATGTACAAGGTGGCTGGCAATGTTCAAAAATATATAAAAATACAGCTACTCTGTCATACCTAAATACAATGAAATATCAAGTGGAAAATACATACCCTTCCTTTCTCAACTAGGTTTGTGATCATAACAATAACTCCAACGTTATGTTCCCAGATCATTCTCCAGAAATCTTCAGCTGTTGATTTCAGAGGCCCTTGGGCTGCAATATAGGCTTTTTGTTTGTTGAATCCCTATTGAAATGTAAGGAACGAGAAGGCTACTCAAATAGAAGGCAATACGTTGTTTATAAGGTGTCTGCTATTGTCCTGAGAGATGTCATTACATGTAGTTTGGTTGAGGTGCTCAAACTGTGTGAAATGATAAGAGACACTCTACCCCACAAGGACAACAATTGTACTCAGGAAATACAATCATGCGTTTTAAAGTTTACCTACATCAACATAGTTTGCATTAATGTAATCACTGTGGCTTCCATCTTTTTCAAGAGGTGCAAGTTTTACTCTACTGTGATCATCTGAAATAAAAGGAGAAAGAAAACATTTTAAGTCAAGGAAAAAGAATTTCCTGAGTATATAAGAATCATTTATTTTATGTTTTTAACAAAAAATATTATTGTAGTTATTGGGACATTTCCTTAAGGTCAAACATTTTCATCCCAACTATTCATTGTAACAATCCTATAATGCAGTACATTATAATATGCTAAATTCCAACACCCACACACAGACTCGTAGTCTGCTTTTCTTAAGATCCTATCCTCGGAGATACATAAAATATAATGCCAGCTATTGAAAACATCTCTGTAGTGAATATAAATATGAATATTGAAAATTGTAGGGTGCTGAAGCTTTGCACAACAATACTGAAAGACATTCTATTAAGAAGTCATTAAATGAACAATATTGTAATACTCCTTTTAAATACTGTCTTAGGTTTTTTTTTTTTTTTTTTTTTTTTTTTTACACTCAAGTGTCCTTAATTGATAATCTTTATCATTAAATGCACTTTCACATTTAACAATTTTTTTGTTTTGTTTTTACGTATAAACAAGAGTTGTTGCCCTGTTAGCCCATATTGAAATGATCAGATCTATTAGAATGTTCTGTAAAATGGTATCAGGATACAAGTAAGAAATCAAGTATGAATTTAAAAGAATCTATTGCATACATACATGCTACAATGTTAACGTATCGATTCTTGTTCTTATTATTGGGATGGTTGGAGTTGTCTGATGTGATACCTAAATCCACAGTACAAGTCTGAATTTCCTGTAAAAGAAATACATATGTATCAGAACAATTATGAAAATCATCCTAGAAGAACAACACTCCTCGATGCAATAAGCATGCAAAAATGATCACAGAACCAAAATATCCTACATATATGTAATCCTATAAACTATTGCTACAGATCTGGAAATATTAAGAAAGGATGTCTTACCTCATACAACTCTTTCAAAATCTAATGTGGGAGTGAATGCAAAAAGCACAGCAATGAAATTCAATGGCAGATAGTGAGCAACACATGTGCATGAGTTTTAATGTAATTTTAAAAAAGGTGATCACCTTTAATCATGCAGTAACCAGAGTTTACCATGACAAGCAGCAAGGCAATATAACTGCAGCATTTCAAATGCCATGCAATTCAACTCTACATTGACATCATATCACAACAAAGTATGTAAATATAATGAAATGAATGACCAATAGCTAGCTAACTAAAGGATGTATCATGTCTCCTTGAATACAACTATCTCAGGAATCTCTTTTTTATCGCATTAACAGTGGCTATAGTGAATCGGATGGAATTTATAATTTTGAGTCGTCTAGGAATGCAACACCACCCTGAAATCAGTACCAAACCACAGAAGAGGTCACGAGGACCAGTCCATTAACATGCTGCATTGTAATATTTATGAACAGTTTAAATCTATTTTTCATAAATTATAAAACACAAAAAAAAAAAACACAAAAATTTGTGTATAACATACCTCAAATTCTTCAGTAAATCTATTTGTGTTGTGAAGGTCTGCTACGTGTTTTGGAAACTTTTTCACAGGGATTGCCTCAACATCATCTGAAAAAACAAAAGGTCTTGCTGTTTAAGATTTTAATCTGTATGTGATGGGGTGGTGAATGTAATTTTAGTCATAAATAATTATAGTATTTGGTGATTTTTCTCCTCAACAGCTTTAATGCAGGATGACTAAATAATGCTATGTGTTAGTAACAATTATATTTTTATTGGGTTTTTGGATGTCATTACATAAAATGATGGACAGTTTATTTTCAGTCACTGTGTTTGCCACTGTAGTGGTGTACTAATAGTCTCTATATAATGGTCTGACCTCCATATCTCACATTAGCTAAGTGAAAAAATAACTGTTCTCTTGAAGGAACATGACAATTTATCCTAACAACAACAAAGGATTTTTATACAATTGGTCATAGAATTGAAGAGAATTCTTGTATGTTTATGATCGTAGACTAGTAGGTTATATATAGTGTTAAATCCAGCATTTCAAATTTCAACTTTATGTAATATTGTTATTATCATTCACAAATGTTCAGAATTTTGAACCTCTCTATCTTTAGGCTGCAGTTAGCAGGAGGAACGCCATATATAAAATGACCCATCTGTTCCAGCAACAGATGTGAATAATTAAAACAGAACTGTGGTGAAGCACTTAAATTGTGCAATGAAAATAATAATTAGATTAAGCCAAATGCTGGAACATTCTTAGTTTATTTCTCAGGAAGTTTTTTTTTTTTTTCCTTTTTTTTAGCAAACTGAGAAATGGCAATTTTATGTTTATTTCTTCTTATGAAGGAGAAGTAAGAACAGCATGTATATACAAATGTAAAATGTCAGTGTCTTGCACAATAAATGTTTATATTTGTAAGGCTTTCATTGCCATTATCAAAATAGTAAAACAGGGTGGGGAGATTAAATGGAAATACTGTCTTTCATGCCCACGGTTCGATAGATCAGCTAATGTGGGTCAAGATCAGGACATAACTGTAAAAGAGAAGGCAATGCATCAGAATGACAGTCGCCAATAAGGCCTTCATTTTCTTCTGAAATATGTACATAAATAAACAGAACTATAGCTGGTACATTTTTCGCCAGATGACACAAAAAAAATAAAATAAAAACAGCTACAACATATGCTGTAGAAACATCAGTTCCAACAATACAGATACTTTCATCAAACATACAAACGCTGTAAAACTTACTAACTAAATGTAGTTTAGATACATTCACACAAGAACCACTAGGAATTTGTGGTTATGGAGATTGTGCTGTTTTACTATATTAGGTTAAAGTACAGTAATTACCTCATTAATTTCTCTGTAATTATTGGCAATTGTGCCTAGTTAATTTAAAGTTGAAGAATAAGCAATTTCATTACCTGAGACGGGAAGGATTGGTGTTGATGGTGTTGTTATCACTTTAGGTGATGTGTTGTCCTCTAGATAAAAATGAGCCGTCTGAAAGCATTTCCTTGAAAACGAAAATTAGTGGTATTTAAGACATTAAAAAAACTACACCTGTACAATACTACATTCTATATAAAATATATAATGAGAATGTTATAATCACATAAAGAAGTCAATATTAAATGTTAAAAAAGAAACAATTTCCTAAATTAATTTACTGTAAGGCAGCAAAGCCATCTTTTTGCACTGTTTGTTGTCTTGTTTTAACTGTAGTTACCTGTATTTGAAGCAAAAGAAAGAACAAATATCACACATCCTAAATACAGATTCTCTCGTACAATCAATGATTTCCTTTGCCAAGCTGACACTAGCTCTGCCCTACAGCACAGCAGACAGCTTAAATACGCTGGCAAACTAAATACACACGATTATATTGAGCAAAATAAAAGTACTATTCAAACTTTGTATAGCCTGCAGATACTACCACATTTCACGGTCATGTTTGGACTTTTTTGCAAACTGGATTACATTATGTTGCTTTGGCTTTTTGGCATCTAGTCTCCGAAGGAAAGAGACTCACGGCTTGAATAACAACCTTGAATTAATCACTCGGTTTTATGTTAATGCAAAAAAAAATGATCTTAATGCTGAATGATACTAATTTCACAGAAATATTTTTGCATGATGGCTGTTGACTAACTGTCCACAGCATCAACTCATCATTTAATTTGTGACCTGATCCAGATTCAAACTGAATTCCATGTGGAGAAACTAATTTATAACCTTGTCTCAGTTCCTCGTTTGGATGTATTTAATATTTTAAATATCTAAAATAATTTAATGTACTGTAGTCCTTAAAATTTCATTTAAAAAAAATTTCATTAAAAAAAAAAAAAAAAAATGTTTATAAAAAAAACTTCTAATCACTTTTTTTTTTCCAAGGAGGAGCTCTAAGAAGCTGTTTGGAAAAGGTTACCATACAGTAGCAGCAATAGCTTACTGTAATTACTGTGTAGGAACCTCATTTTTTCATTATCTGATTTTAATCACGTTACATCATATATTTAATGCACTGTGTCTTCACAATATACATTTTAACCAACCATTTAAAGTGTGCACTTCAAACAGCAAGTATGATTATAATTGCTGTGTTGTGTTATTTTCTGTTCACCATGTGATTGTTATTCATCTCCATGTGTTTTATACCCGCATGCTTGATTTTAACAAAAACATATTCACCTGTAGGAAGGAATGGATTTATATGGGAAATTTCATCATACAAAATAATTTTCCGCAGTCAAGCACAGTGCTGAGTATTCTTAACTGCAAGTCATGAACAACAAACTATTTATGTTTTATAGAATAATTACTTCTCTTTCATGCTTTATTCTAATTGTACTATGAAGTGATTACAGTATGTTACACCATTATTGTTATAAACGATAGTCTGAAAAAGTGGTAAAGTTTGAAGGATATGTAAAAAAACAACAATAAAGCATGCATAAATGTGTAACAAATGGTTTTAAAAATGATATTAGACAGTTATTAATACTAACAACAGCAGTTTTACACTACTATTCTGTATGGATACCAGTACTCTCAACAGCAGCAGTGGGTCAGTTTATACTGTAGTGAAAAAGCAGTCCCAGTAAGCAAGCTTTGAGAATACTTAACTTTCCAGTGCTTAAAGGCAAACTATGAAGCACACAAGCTGCAACTAAAACCCACTGCAATTATTTAATTTACAATTATATACAAAACCAATCTAGCATTATTAAGCCTTTCTGAAAAATTCTAATTTAGAGATGCTAGAATTAAAAGAAGAATGAAAATTAAACTATTCTTTTTTTTAATGTAAAATCTAAAATAATTACCAATGTTTCAAGAAAAGCACATGTCAGCGATTTGGTACAGCTCATACAGAGAGTGCTAATATATATTTAATTTAACCATATCGAATGAAGTGGAAATTATAATACATTCTTTTTAGCTTATCATTTGGCGGTTTAACAAAGGGACATGTTTTCCATTTTCTGCAGCTAATAGAAAATTGCTTATTAAAACCATGGTTAAATGTCAATTAAAATTATTTTGCAAGAATTTTTATAATCTCTTATCATTATTGGGGAATTAAGTGCGTCCTACTGAAGCACCTACATAGTTTAACTTGGAAACATTATTAAAACATTTTAACTAATTTACTCATTACAATTTCATTTTGCACAATATCAGTAATTATACTGTTTTTCCTAGTAATATAACACTATGATCTATAGGATTTGTGTAAGGAAGATTTGATAAGCCATCACAAAATGAAAATGACTGGCACCTAGCATTAAAATTTACAATGCATATCTATGGAATGCCTTGATGGGTATAGAGAATGCACTTTTAATGCCTCATGGTTTTTTGTTTTTAAAAGCATGTAAACAGGCAGGCAGGCATGTCCTGTTTTAAATATTTAAAACAGCTGAAATATTTAGATGTGCGGATGTTTAGATCAACTTAACAGAACACTTGGATTTTAATTTTCAAATGTCACAGTGATAAGAATAAACAGATTGGGCCACTTTTAGTTCTATACACTCTCCTGTCCTGGAAATTCAAAATGTTAAAGGTGACACAAATCAGTAAACAAAAATGCAACCAGTGCAATCAAGCAGCTTTAAAAAAATGTTTTACTTATGTTTTGCTGTAAATGAGAACCTACCTCCAATATAAGAGAATCCCCACTAGCACCATTAGACAGAGAAAGGTGAGGGTTGACACCACCACCAGAGGGAATATTGCCCTTTTCTCTTTTTCAACACTTTCTGCTAAACCAATGCGGGATTCGTGGCTGCTGTTGCTGGCTTCTGTGGGGGTAGAACGTTTACATTTTAGACATTTAAGGTTAACCTTCATTTTTTCAACACTGCATTTACTTTACTTAAATATTTTGCCTTCTCATACAAAAATTATACACTACCATTTGCAAACCAGTTAAAATGTTTTGTGAGTAGAGATTAAGAACAGAAAGAGAGCAGGCATGCAAACATGCATTAAGAACTTACCTTAAAAAAAAAAAAAAACTGAAGTAACAATCTTTATAATGGTAAATCCAATGTAAAATGAGAGGCAAAATCTGCTGAAGCAATATTTGTTGTACAAGTGCTGTCATTAAGATGAATAAACAGGTGGTTAACTGCTATTTCTACAAAAAGCTAAAATGGCAATTTACCCAGAATCTGGTTAATTAAATGTACTGTATTAGCAAATGCAAAACATTATGTTTTAAAACCAGGTACCAGTAACTGGTTAATTTTCTAACATTTGTATGTTTTTTTTAAAAAACACCAACAATTAATAACAGTAATGCATAAAATATCAATTATGTTTAGTTTTTAAATAAATTAATTTTAAAATTCTTACCTAAAAGTGTTTTTTTTTTTTTTTATTCATTAACAAGTGAAACAAAAATCTCACGGCTCAGAGAAGCACTTTGTTGAGCATGCATCCAGCAAGTGTAACCACAAAATGAGATCATAAATTATTTTACAACAAGCCTAACTGTGAAAGAAGGCTAAATTGGACACATGCAGGTTAACAGGGGTTGGGGTTGCATTTTGTTGTTCTAGGTTAGGACAATACACTACTGTACATTAATTAAGCCATCCAGTCACCCCACAGTATACTCTAGGCAGACATGCTTCTAAGATCTTCTATCACTAATTCACACACAATGACTGAACCCCAGGGCATAAATTAGTTGCTTAATGAATCCAGAGTAATGAGGAGTGGGTTAGTGTCTTTATAGTACCTGTCATCTTCAGTCAGTAGTTTACATTGAGTGTGGAAGGAGTCTGCCGCCATCTAGTGGATTTCTATTGCCTAAAGAGTTTTTAGGATTTTGCTACCACCTACTGGACATTTGTTGCACGCCTAATTCAGCACATATTGGGTATACATTATCATTGTAAAAGCCTTGCAAGCCCAGAGATACCACTGTATATTTAACGATTGGACATAACAGTTTAAATGTAGCAAATTACTGTTTATTAAAAGCTTTATATAACCGTTAATTAGCAAATACTTGGCAAATCACCATATTTTATAACACCGTGTAACAATTATTATTATTTTGTTCCTGGGTAGTAAGTGTTATTTCCTAATTGCTTATGCCTCAAAAGTATAGAAAATGGCTATTATTCCCCACAAACTTTGCTTTTGTGACCAGGACAGTGATATTTTGAAATATCACTATTTCCAATGAGAAAACGGGCGCTTTTGTGTCTTTTCGTTCACATAAAGTCAGAAAAAAAACCAACATATGAATCCAAATTAACATGTATTTATACTAAAGTAATACAAAAATGACTACAAAAGATTTAGAAGTGAGTAGTTTTTCGAGATTTACGATTATACTGTAAATACAGTATACTTTATGTGAACGAAAAGACACACATTTGCCCGTTTTCCCATTGAAAATAGTGATATTTTGAAATATCACTGTCCTGGTCACAAAAGCAAAGTTTGTGGGGAATAACAGCCATTTTCTATACTTTTGAGTCATAAGCAATTAGGAAATAACACTTGCTACCCAGAAACAAAAATTGTGTTACATAGTGTAATCATACTGCAACTGGTTGTGTATATCTATATAACGGACTACACAGGGTATAGAAATGGACTACAAAAAAAAAAAGAAAAAAGCATTGCAGAACACAGGCTTTGCAGTTTTTTGTTTGAATCCATATTTAAGCTTTTGTGCATTCTGACTCTATGAACCACTATGAAGTTATTAGGTAGTATACTGAAAGAAGTCATGGCAATCATTTTTAAGTTTGATGCATGTTACATGATGTTACGACTACATAACCCCCAATCCTTACCTTACCCATATGTCACAGACAGGGATATAAATGAATTTTAGATTTCTGTCGATTGGGATACATAGGTTAGTAATTCCAATGTCCAATGTGCAGACATTCACGGTTTAGTGGCATCATGCATTTGTTTTTTCCAGCTGCCAGAAACTATATCATGACTAATCTGGCTCAGGAACATTGAACACAGCTGCAGCAATCCCACTAGTTAAAGGCAGTGCAGAGGGCTGCAGCACTCTTGGTAATAAGTCTGCTTTACCTGCATCAGGTGTACCTTCTGAGTCCCTGTCAGTGTAGTCAGGAATACTGAAATCTGAAGACGTTTCATTATCGTTGAGGCTCTCTGAGGTTCCCTGACCAGAACCACTTTCTTCATCTGTGTTTCCCAATGTCCACGTTGTAGAGTCTTTTGTGGTTGATTTTTCTTCAAAACGATCAGTCTGATTATCATTTTCAAAAGGGAACGAAGAAGAATGTTGTTTCCCATAAGGTGTGTCTGAGGCCGGAGTTAATTTCAGGTCATAATTTTCAGTTAGTGTTGGGTCTGATGTAGCAAGTGCTTTACCTGTAGTCGTCTTTGCATAGGGACGTGTAATTAACCCAGATGTAACATTTTGACTGCTTTGGTCCCTTGTGGTAGTGGATGTCTGCCTTGCCTGTTCCTGTTCTAATTCTTCCTGAGAATCTTTATCAAGTGTTGGACTAGAAGCACTGCTTACAAACTGGTCATCCTCAGTAACTGGGGGCCTCAATTCAATATCAGGATTGACAGTGGGAGACAAAACGGAATGGGGATATGAGGGAGTAGCCAAAGAGATGAGCGTCATTGGGCTCTTACTGTTGGCTGTGGCAGCTGTGATAGAAAGGTATGTGTCTCTATCAGAATCAACAGACAAGTGGAACTCAGAAACAGGAAAAACAGGAGCACGCACATCGCTGGGAAACACCTCATTTTTACCCAAGCTGCTGATTGAATCAGCTGTGCCTAAATATTTTGTGGGTAATACTGATACATCCTCAAAAGATAATACAGGGGTAGAATCTACTGGCAGACCGTAGGGCAAGGAGCTAGGGGGCAGCTGCGTGGCAGCACTATAATGCTGCCACGCAGTTTGATAAGAGGTTGGCTGACGGTGTATAATGCTATCAGAAACAGCAAACCAAACAGAACCATCTGCACTGGTCTCACCAGTTGCACTTTGAGCTTGATCTTCTATTAAAACATGACAGCTTGACACACATTTGCAAGGTGCAGGTGGTACATTGCCAGGGGTGGGTGGAGAGGTAGTGTGCAGCTTTGCTGCCTGATATTTGACATCTGGTACAACTGTAAAATGCATCCGACTGAAGACACCTGTAGAGACATCATGCAGAAATGCTTCACTGTCTTTAAGACCTCTATCAGACACATGAGGAACTGTATCACTGGATAATGCTGAGGTAGGATCTAGCACTGCTTTGCTATTGAGAGTGAAAATGGGAGCTTGCAGCAGTTCCTCAGTGCTTAACGTAACAGATGTCTGCTGAAGTAATTGTTCAATGCTCGTGCTAAAAACAGTTTGAAGAGAAAGCATAGGCTGAAGTGCTAAAGTGGCTGTACCTGCAGAAGCATCATTAGGTGAGCTATCAGAGAGGTTAGCAAGTGCATCAGTAGCAGTGACATGACCCGCCAGAGAGGCTGTACCACTAGAATAGGGAAGCAGTGTGTCTTGCAATAAAAAAGGTGTACTGCTATAGTGTGAAGGGTTCATTTGAGTCCTGCTGTCAGTGTGAAGCACACGAGTAGAGTCAGGGGTGGTCAGTTTTAGAACAGAAGTGAAGGCGGGAACTCGAAGCAGTGTCACATCCTTACTAGCATGGGGGAGTTGAGAAAACATATCCCCTGTTAATACAGATTCTGCATGGTTAGTTTGACCCACTGTTTGACTTTCACTAGAACCCACAGCATGAGAAACAAGGGACTCCCTTTCAGTGAAGGTAGGAGTAGCCACAGTCAGAGTAACATCACTGGATAAAGGAAGTGACCGAACAGGTGAATCAAAACTGGAAAACATAGCGGTTTCGTGTCCAGTAGCACTGGTGAAAGGTTTAGTAACTTGAAGAAATCTCCTGTCAGAGTCAGAAAATAATAGTGAAGTGCCAGGTGAATCAGGTAAAGTTTGAAGGGGTAGAGTAACACTAGATAAAGTTAAGGTAGGCATAAGTAGTGTATCAACCTTGCTCACAGATGTTGCATGAGACAGTACACTGTCACTGGAACCCATTTTACTTTTACTAAAAGTCTCAGTCTTACTGTCTAACACAGAGGTCTCAGTTAAAGCAAGGGTAGCCTGGGCAGATGACAAGCTGGAGGAGAAAGCGAGGGTAGGCTGAAGAAACAGATCACCATCAGACAACATCAGTGTAGCATGCAGGAGCACCCTATCAGCTTCAGGTGTGGCTTGCTGAAACACATCTCTCTGAGAAAAGCCAATACTAGTAAGAAGCAAGTCAACAGTGGGAGCAGTGTGGCTTTCAGACAACACATCTTTAGAGGAAGGAAGGGTGGGCTGAAGCAACAAATCAACACTGGGCAATACAGGAGTAACATGCAGGGAACTTGGATAATCAGAAGCAACAGGGGTAGCTTGATTCAACATCTGGGTATCAAACAGTGCTGGGTCAGAGTGGAGGAAAATGTCAGTAAGAGGGGAACCAGAGGTAGTTTGAAGTGGTATCTCACCATTAAACACCGGTTGAGTTGTCTGAGAGAGAACTTCACTGGCAGCAGAAGTAGACGGCTGTTGGACACCTGGCCCCAAACTTGTAGAATACAGCAAAACCTCAGAGGTAGGACTGAGTGAACTTTTAGGAAATGAAGTACCCTGAAAAACGATCTCACCACTGGTGTAAGGAGTGGTTACATAACGTGTATCTTCATCCCTTGTATCACTATAACGAATCTCACCACCAGAGGGCACCTCAGAACTAACAGGAGGAGCTGTGGCGTTGCCAAAGGTGTCACCGTCAAAATCTGTAGTTTTGGGTGAAATCTCATAGCTGGTATAATTTGCTTCATCTTCAGAATAATTAGCAGTAACAACAGTGTTGTTTAAGTTTACTGGGAACATTCCAACAGCATCTTGAGTTGAAGGGGTTTCTATGTCTTCTGATGCTTCTGTGACATATGGCGTTGCATTTGCATCCGGGCTGGTCGTCGTAAACTTGGGCAGACTAATGGTTGTTGCTTGGGGTCCTGTTTCAGCATCTGTAAAAATGTAATCTTCATGTTGGAAGGATGTAGAGGTATCATAACCTTCAAGCATTTCCCCTGGTTCAGTGAAGGGGATATCCTCCTCAGCAGGTGATGTTACAGTTTTGGTCTGAGGGTAAAAGACAGCAAGCCTGTCAGTTGCTGAAGTCTCACTGGTCAAAGAGTATGTTTCTTCGGTTTCAGGTGCATTTCTTGTACTCACTTCCACATAGCTTTCAACAGAATAGTCTTTGGTGACAACATTGTTGGATCTTGTTTTCTTCTCACTTTCATATGCTGCAGTGGTAGGCCTTACTGTTTCTGTTTTCTCACTGACCACATTTGGCAGGTTCTCAGTATTTGTAACTGGTGTGTCTGATGTTGTCTGTATAAAGGAAGAGAAAAGTAATCTGTTTCAATTTAGATACAATTTTGCAAAGCTTTTCCATACATCTCATTAAGTACACAGCAGACGGTTGCTTGTCTTGACTTGGATAATAGTCACAGTACAAATAACTACACAATTTGGCATCATTAGAACTGAGCAAATAGACTGAACTACTGTATTACTTCCTAAGAGGTTGGTCCATCCAGGGATGAAGGTCAGATTAGTCTCAAATTAACAATGCTTGTGCCAACCTGGATCAGTATCATGCAACTAACAAAAATATATGTTAAGTACACAATTGAAGACTGCAAATAAAAGTATTAAATCACAGAAGACCAGAAAATGAAACGTTTCATCTTGTATTTTTTTAATAAAGGATAGTCTTTGGTAAGCAAGTTATTTTGTTATAGAAGCCAGTTTCCAATTTTTACCTCAAATTCATCAGTTGCATCTTCAGTGTCATTAAAATCAATAACGGGATCAATCTCTGAAAAATAATGTGAAAAATAAACTTTACAAAAATGGATCTGAGCTTACAGCTCAGAAACAGAAATCCATGTAACAGGTTTCTAGCTATGTGTAAAATCAAAGAAAGTAAATTACTACAGTATTTTGTCTTTTAAATCTTGAATCTAAGGTTTTCCGTGATGGAAAGAATCCAATTAATTATGGTGTTCTTACACAAGGATATTATAATAGATATTAGACCTACCTGAATATATATATATATATATATATATATATATATATATATATATATATATATATATATATATATATATATATATATTTCCAAGCAAAAGTTCCAAGCAAGTCATTCAAATTAAAATAAGATATTAATACTATTGACCGAAACATCAAACCAAATGTTACAATCTGGTTCCTGCATTGAGATCAACATCATGTGATCATCATATAAGCTTTATAATGTCATTCAAATGCCCTTATTAATGTTCATTCCAACACTATATGAAAGACTGAAAATTCAATGATGAAACTGGTTTGCAAAGGAATAATGAGGATACATTGCAATCCTGTAGCTTTTGCTTTCTATCTCAAAAAGTAACAAAATAAATCAAATACAAATGCTGTATGATACTGTCAAGCTTACCAGGATCATCCAAAGGTATATCAACAATCAGCTGATCACTGTGCTTCCCGTATTGTGCATTTGAACACACAGCAACCACCTGGATTACATAACTTGTATTGTGCGTCAAATCATTTATAATAGCACCCTAAAAAAAAAGCAAAAGTCCATGGGTTTTAGTAATAGAGTAGTTTCGGATTGTACTGAAAACAAGAAAACAACATTTAGTGGCTGATGTAAGGATACGCGCAAAGTGATTTGAGGCTGAAAAACATACCCATATTGCGGCCAAAATCTGCATTTTGCACACGCAATCCGTGTTTAGCAGTCTTGTTTAGCAGTGGGACTTTAGCGGTCACCAAAAATGCGGAGTATGTAAAGAATGGGTTATCAAATTAGCACTTTGCCATCATTCATTTTATTTTATTTTCCTGTGAGCTGAGGGCTTTGCTGTCCTTCTTATGACATCATTTTTAGTTTGGTTCGATTTCCGTGCTCCACAAATCTCATACTTTTTACTGTTGTGTTTAATGCACTATGTCCTGTATTTCACTGTACTTAATGTACTATGCATTCTTCCTCACTATCATGTAAAGTGTTTTGTGATGGTGGTCCACTATGAAAGGCTCTATATAAAATAAATATTAATTGATTTATTATTTATATTGTTTCCTTACATCAGCCCGTTAATGGACTAGTTACAAAACTTCATTCATAACTATATTGAGATTGAGCTCTCCCTTTGCAATTGTGCACACTTTAGTTAAAATAAAATCATTTTATTATGTAGCCTCAGAAGCCATATGTAACAAAATCAAACTCTGCTTCTTTTATTCTGCAAAGCGCAAATAGCATCACATTACCATATCCTGGTCTCCATCAGTCAGGTGTTCATGTTTGGTTTGGTCTTCTCCTTCAAGTCTCTGATAAAACACTGCATATCTTTCAATGAATGAATCATACACAGCCCGTGGCCTCTCCCACATCACCAGAATACTTGTGTAATTCTTTGTATCAGCCTGGACATTTTGTGGTTCTGAGCTGCAAACTTAAAGTAGACGAAGAAAAATATGAATGTTTTTTTTTTTTTTACTTCATTATCTAGCAAATATCTGATTATTTCCCCATGTGATAAAAACACTGCAGGAATACAGAAAATAACATGGGTCTACATACCACACCACTTACTCTAATTTAACAATAATCCTGTTGATGTTTCCCTTATTAACTTCACTAAATACAATAAAAAATATAGTGGACAGGGAGGATCAAACAGAGGCTGATCTGAGTTTTCTGATGGCTGTAGAAGATCCTTACAACAGATCCCCTATACTGTATGTAGTATTTTATGATTGCATACAGTAGTTGTATACAATCTGCTTGGTCCAGTGGTTTTACAGATCTCTCCAAGCCAGGCTGCAGTAAACAACAGACCCAACCCTCAGAGCTTAACTTTGCATACAAGTTCAAAGCACTCATGTGGTAAATTATTGAGATGTGACATACTCAAAGAGGGTTCTTGATTAGTCTTTCCAAATATTTGAAAAGATATAACTTAAGCATGGGAACTATTCAGGATAACTAGTAAGGAATAACTAGTGTAATTTAAAAAAAGGGTAATAAAAAATGCAGCCTGTTAGCCTAGTTTACATGTTAAAGTGAGATAAGGTTATGTTAATTTGTATGCAAGGAGTATTTATCACAAAGTTATTGTTATTGTAGACTCCATGTAAAACAAAACAAAAGCAAAATTACTTCTTCGTCAGGATGTTAACAATGAAAAGAAAAATGACAGGTACTTTAATGAAACAGTTGTAGCGATATGTAAGGTGGACCCATATTGAGCTGACAGATAAACTTGCAAGTTAGACAAATTAGCTGTTTTTAAACACTTATGTGCAGGTGGTACTAAAAAATAGTAATATTAAGTATCACTTTGTTTTTAACTTTAGGTGTTCGTCAAAGAAAAGCATTTTAAGCATTGAAAAAACATAGCACATCACATACATGTATATATTTTCCTTTTAAATAGTTTTATATAATAATCCTAATGAAATTACTGCCTCACACATACCAGACACCTTTGGTACCCATCCTTTAAGATTATCCTGAAACAATCTCCCAATCCTGAACACAAGAGGCCAGTCAAAACTAGACATGTAACACATTTTGCTACAAAGTACAGTAATACCGTTTTCACAATCAATGAAAATAGTGGCTGGGGTTTCATGAAATAATTCTCAGTGGCTAATTATGAATGATGGTACTCCAGTGTGTGATATGCTGAAATATCACAACAGTTGTGGGAGTTACGAGGCACAATGCCTTCGAGTGCCTCTAACCCTCACTGTAGTGATATTTCAGCATATCACAGCACTCTTGAGTACTATCATTCAATTACAAAACAGCATTTATCATCGTTACTTAACACTCATTCGGTACTTACACTCTTCATAATGATTTTCATTTGTGCGTCCGTCTGCTGTTTTAAAAAAAGAATGTTCCAGTGAGCGGTCCTGACAGGTACTACATTTGTTACTCTACAACTAGTAACTAACTATTGATCCCATGTGCATTTTGTAATAGAATTGTATTTTGCTGGAGAACACTGCATTGATTTTTAGAACAGTTGCTAAAAGTGATTGCTTTGATGTTATTGGAAAAGGACAGTGCAAATGTCTGTGTAGAAGGAGGAGTTAGCTGTGTGAACCGTTTCAATTTTGCTGCTTCGATGCCACACTGTTAGTAAGTTTATGGGACCAAGTATTTCTTTCTTCATGGCTTGCTCGCCAGTAGCTTCTGATGGATGCCTTATTTTTTTGTAACCCCTTACGGACATTATGTTTGAAGCCCAGCTTTGGTAAGAAAATGAAAACAGCAGGAATGTCAGATCTTACTGAAGGATTGTAACTATTTGATAGTCCCGTGGCTTCACCCGGCTTCAACATCATTGACCCAATGCAATTTACTTATTTGCTCCAGTGAGTACACTAGCTGATGTTGTTGGAGGTGCTGAGTATGTAATTAAGAAGCAGTTGAGTTCTAACATTTTTTCATGAATGTTAGTGTTGCACATCTTTTTCCTGACTCGTCTGTTATTATTGAAAACTTGTCAAGTGTAGGACATGCTTTATTATAATGGTGGGGGGGGGGGGGTGCATGCAGTCCCCATTTTCTTCAATTTCTCCATTTCCTTTTTGTTTAAGTGTATTCATATTTCATTATCAATACTTTATGACGAGGCTCCAGCACTGATGAAATTATTCAACGGGTGGAACAAGTGATTTGACCAATCAGAGAGGAGCTTCCTCTGCCTGCCGTTTTATAACAATACTATTATTACATCCTTTGCTGGATGAATGGTTTGGATTAAACCTGTTATTATACTTACCAGATGCATGGACCTCCTCCTTCCCAGTGTATGAGGAGAATACTTGTCCCCTGTACTGGTATTGCAGTTCTCTAAAGTTGTTCTGCAAATAATCCATCAGCATGGCATATCCAGCTTGCTGCATGGTAAGAACCTCGCAGAACATCTCCAGCTAAAATAAAAACATCAAAAAAACATTTTTAAAACATCTGGTGATGAAATATCAGGCCGTACGTCTGCTAATATACTGTAAGTGCCGTTGCTGGTGAGGGTTTGAAAGAAGGGAGAAAAATCCACCACCACACTTGTACCCCATAACACAAAAGCACCACTAGCACAATCTAAGGGGAGGGTCATATCTGATTGAACAGTTTGTAAATATAAATCAATATGGAAATGTGAAAAAGATCAGCCTCATTCATATTCCCAGAAATGAAATACAATGAAGGGGTTCATTTCTACTGGACCCCACATGTAATGGAATTTCAATGAGAGTATTATAGAATATAGTTTGTAAATATCTTGTCTGAAAGCAAGTGGTATGTATCAATAACATGGTCAGAGATTAAAAGACTGTGGCACTGAAACAGCTTATATTCATTGGACAGCACCTAAAATGGAAATGTATTGAGAGGATCATAGAATGCAACTGTGTACCAACTATAAAGACACTATGTTAAAGAATGAGGTCTGTATCATTAATGTGTCCAGAGGTTAACGCAATGCAGCAGTGAAAGGGTTAACTTTTAATGGACAACACTGGTAATGGAAAGTAAGAAAATCAAAGAGTTGTGTACCAAACACTAAGACAGTTGCTCAAAGTATACCGTGTCTATGAAGCTGTAACTTCAAAAGTAACATGACCTACATGTCACAACCATATTAAGTCAGAGGTCAATGTCATGGTTACCAACACATTAATCATGCATGGTTCATATAACCCTGTAAATTTGAAGTCACTACCTGAAAAGGTTTCTGATATATGAGGCTTTGACACTGCAGGGTGGACGTCTTTTCAAATAAACTGTCACAGATGGGTTCACTTTTCTTGTTTGACACCCACTATCAAACCTGGCCTAGGAAATGACAATATGAAGCCCGTATCTCAAAGCGTTAAGCCTTTATCACCTGAAAACAAAAATATCACATGAAGGCTATCTTAAGTAACAGGTCATAGTGAAATGTGCCAATAGATTTTGTCTTAGGAGTCTTTACAAATGGTTTATGAGATATTAACAGCACGCTAAGCGTTGGCAGTAGGTATGCAAATGCATATAAGCTCCCCTTACAGGGGTGGCATAACAATCCATAACTATCGGGATCTGGAACTCAAAAAGATGACGAAGCACGATGTAAAGATGAAATAGATAAGAGGACACACAGAAACTTAGGGAAAAGCCATTTCTGCTTTGAACTTTACAGTTAAACAGGCTACATGTGTAAACTTGCTCTAAATTGAATCTCTCCTCATGTTCTTCAATGGGGGCTGGAGAGTGCCATACCCAGTGCTATGTGCAGGTAACCATATTGACCGATATTGTTTTGTATTTTACTGCTGGGTTTTACTGTTGGATCTCGATTGGTTTTGGATGTGTTGTCTTAACCCTGGATATTGTATTGTATCTTCTACAGGCCTGATATTTCCTATATGTTTCAAAATATTGTCTGGCTGTGCTGCTTATTAATCTTTATTTAGAAAACATATTTATTTTCTTTATTATATATCATTAGGACTTGAAGTTTTCGGTTTTTATTTCCCAAATCTTAATTGTTAAGCTGCCTCTGCAACCTAAAGGTGAGAAAAGTATTAAGTAAAGACTGGCTTTAAGATTAATTTTTTTATTTATTTTTTGCTACAAAAAAAGGAGATTTTAAATGATGGCAGTGCTATCAGTGTACAGCATACTGAGTATTTTATGCTGAAAAGAAAATCTGTCAGGACAGCTCTGTTAAACAAGTGAAAATAAGAAAAGCACAATGATAAGCTAGGCGACTGCGAGAATGAAATGCAATTAGGATCAGCGATGAGCAAATAATGTAATCTGTCATGTCTGTTTCAAATAATAATTAAATGAAACAGAATCAGGTTCACTCAAGAGGGTAAAAAAACAGTGAAATTGTTTTGCAATTAACAGTCTTTTCCTTGTTTTATTGAGAAACAGAATCGGCTCAAAATAAGTTGATCAAAAATAAAACCTGATCAAAAATAAAACCTCAAGCCCTATATATATATATTATATATATATATATATATATATATATATATATATATATATATATATATATATATATATATATATAATGCATATTGTGAACTTCACAGGCATGTTCTATACTTTGAAAGGAGACTCTGTTTACATCCATGTGCTATACTTTGAAAGGAGACACTGTTCGAAGGCATGTTTTCAGATGTCTGTGTTCAGTTTAAATCTAATCATATTCTCCACAGGAGGAGTAATTAAATATTTATGGTGCCTGCTCAAAGGGGGTTATAAAGATATTATAAATTCAGATTCTGCTCTATTTTGGGTACGCTTAAAATCCAAGTTAAGGGATGCAAGACTGAGTTTCCTGAGATATTAAGTTAGAGTGTGTTTACTCCACAATTTATTACACTACTAAGGTCCAACTTTAACTGTTATAAGGAAACACTACAGTGTTAAATGTTTAATAATGACATTACTACTAACTGTAGTAACCAAGGTAAAATTTCCTCATGCTTACAAAACATGCCCTTCAAAGATTAATCATTACCATTTCTCTCGTATCATAGACAGGAGTTTTCCCTGTGTTTTTTTACTGTTCGTTCTATAAAAAATAATAACTATATTTTAAAGGCCAGGTAGAAGTATTGATTATAAAATAAGCTAGTAGAAATATTCCAGTTTAATTAAATAAGTGATTGATAATCAACTTGGTTTAAATAAAAAGAGGAAACAGAACATGTTTTGCATTAAAATAAAAAAATGAACTAAGATTTTAATTTTGAAAGGAGGCACAGAGTTTATTTGTTAAGATGCTGTGCTACAGGAATTTAACAAATTAATGGTTACTGAGACTGTGGTATAACACCATATTATATATATAATATATATATATATTATATATATATATATGATATATATATATATAATATATATAACACCCCATTATTACCACAGCCTCAAACCATGAGGCTTCAAGGACCACCTGGGATTTGCTCACATCTCCAGGAACCTCTTTCCTAAAACATTTTCAGTTGGACTGTTCACTCCTTTTTACTTATACCCAAATTCAGTTTGTCCTACCGATATCTGATCTGTGATATGTTTTTAATGTCTTTGGTTGCATTTTACAGGTACACTGTTAATCTCATAAATGCTGAAAGGTTTAAGGCAAATTAGGACTGAAAAAAATCTTTCGACTGTCATTAATATTGACTGTGACTGTGTTAAAAGCTGTAATGTCAAACTTGCATGACAACCAGATAATAGTGGCTAAAATATTCAAAGAATTAACCTTAGGCTATACTTGCTTTTGCAGCGGCTTTACCCTGTGGTTTACCGTACTTAATAAATTCCACCTTTATTGAAGTAAGGTTTTGCCCTGCAGGAAAAAGCCTCACCTATAAATGACTGGTGCTGTTTGGAAATCTAAACTGTTTTAAAACAGAAAGATTCTTTTTTTAATGTTCTTTTTCATTAAAACTTTTGAACAAGTGATATATAAAAGACAATTGCCAGCATTAAACAAGTGAATGGGTTCCTTTCTTAGTATCTTTTAACCAGAATCAATATGGAAACTCTTACCTGGATTTCTGAAATGGTGACGGTGTCCTTGAATACAATCCATTCAACTTTTTCTGTGCATGGAGGAGTTGTCAAAGAACCGTTGTACATGTAATATTTGTCTGTAGAGTTTGGAAGAAGGCTTAGCATACTAAACGGCTCCAAAGCAGCATTCTTTCCTAAAATAAAGACACCAATGTAAAAACAAATATATTTATAAATAATATATAAATACACCTGATAATTTAAAATGACTGTTGGTCATGTATTATTCATTATAAGGCTGCCACAATTTTGTAAACATGTAAACTACCTTAAGTACACTAAACAACAAACAAAATACCGGTATAATAAATGAATACAATGCCCCCAAATAAAGACAAAAACACAGCTGCTTAATGTTAGTTTATAGTTTCTTGTATTCTTCTCAACAAGCGTTTGAGCTCAAAACTGAAGGAATACAGAACATACCAAAGCGGCTGACACTGTTCACACCATTGATAACTGCATTATAATTCTCATTGTCTTCCAGGCCAATCTGTAAAATAGCAAAGTTATACAACATAAGTGCACTGTACATATCAAAAAATACCTAGAATATCGAGAGATTTATTTTATTTTATTTTTTTCTGTAACATACTGTAAAGGCTACCGCACACTAGACCAGCCCGATAAGACACCAACACAATTTTGGCCTTTACACTAGGCTTCCTTTTTTTTTTGTCTACCTACTCAAAACAAATCATGCTATCGTGCTAAAGAACAAAAAAATCTAATTAACAACACCAGAGTCATGAACCGCTCTGATGTAAACTAAGAATTGACAAATGTGAGTGTTAATTAGCATATGTAAGGGCCTTTTTAACTGTATTTTTCCTGTTGCTACTCCTGTCTGGAACCGTAAGCCATGAATATGAATGCCCTTAACCCAACTCAGCTGACTCAGCCACAGAGGCCAGTATTGCTGAAGAGGGTTATCTTTGTGTTTCCACTCTCCTCTTTGGTAAGCAGACATCTGCTGACCTGCAGCCTTTTTCTGATCTGTAGTCTCATCTTGTCACCTCTTTTAGCAATCAGCCATATATAACTGTGGGGTACATATACTGGTGACGTAATTACAGATCTGTTAGCAGTTTTTCAGAGACCCAGTAGCAAGCCACATCAGCACTCAGCTAGAACACTCTAGGCTTCACCCCAAATGTCATAAGCCTGAACACCCTCAATAACATTGAATTATCTTTAACATTTGCATACTTCACTAAAACATCCTTGAATCTTAGAAACACATCTTGTTATACACCCATCTGATCTTGATGAGACCTTAGTCTACACCTACATTCTTAGAAACTATTTCAAACCTCTAAAGTATAGAGTTTAGAATGTAATGCAAATTTGTTGTAGAAAGGATTGCCCATAACAAAGTTATCCTGACTGAAGATTTTATATTGCTAAGCCTCAAATCTACGGCAGCCCTGAAGTGCAAAACACAACAACAAATTTGAATACACAATAGCAAATTAGAAAACACAACGACAAATTAGAAAACACAATAGCAAATTAGAAAACACGACAAATTGGAAAACACAGTAGCAAATTAGAAAACACAACGACAAATTGGAATACAAATTAACAAATGAGAAAACAAAATGACATTAACTCTAAACCGGAAAGGGAGGAGAGATAGGCAAAATTGTACCACGTCACTGATTGGAGGAACAACATGTCAATCACAGCTGCGGAACTCTGGGCGGAAGCACTTGGAAACTAACCGTGGTAAGTCACTTTTCTCTTGTTTGAATTTTAATAATGTTTTTATTAGTCCTTACATTAGTGAAACAAATGTGAAATAAACGCATACAAAACATTATTAAAAATCAAACGAGAGAAAAGTGACTTACCACTTCAGGGCCACCGTACAAATCACCTGTCTGAGGCACCAAACCAAACTAATTGTCTGCAGGTACAGTCCAACAGTATAGGAATAGTCTAAAGTAACATAATCACTTGCTTCTTGTCAGACACTCTTTTTGCATTTTAATAAAATAATGTTAAAGTTACATAACATAGTCAAGCACAATGCTACAGAATAGAACTAAAGGCACAAACTACCAAGTGATATAAATATTCTACTTTTACAGGACTTTCTGACCAACTATCAACAACAACAATAAAAATCTGAACATCACAACATCAACTGACACGGGTCTGTGTTTCATACCTAAACCTGTTCTGCAGGCTGAGCACAAATATGGTAAAGTTTGCCTGCAGTCCTTTGTTCAACAACATCTGTATAAATATGAGTTGATTTAACTGAGTGAAAGGGCAAAGGTGTGTGTTTAAACAAAAACAAAGCAACCGTGCAACCACTGTATAGACACAGCTTGTGATGTAATGGTGAGCTTAATACATTTGCATTGATAGTGTAATATAGTCACTACAAATCTAATATTACTGTGCAGTAAGCGCTTACGGTTAGATATAGACATGCTAGATAAATTGACCAAAATGCTACATATCCTCATATATGTCTAAGTTAATATAAAAAACTGTATTACCTCAAACAAAATAGATAGAGCTGTTAATTTTCCATTATCCTTCATTGCGTCTTCAATATTTTCAAACGCACCTTCTTCAAAGCAGAAGACTTGCATCTATAATATTGAAAAAAAATGATAAAGTTATTGTTGGACTGTTTACTGTACATGTAAAAAAAAAAAAAAACTATTTATGAGCATCACAAATGGATGATCAGACACCACTCATCTGTATATATAAACATATCCCGAGGTCTATTTTAGCCAAAAAGATTATTTTTAAATTCTATTCTAGTTAAAACATATAATTTCAGAATACTAACTAATTGGCTTCTATTTATAGCAACTAATTTATTATAGTATTTGCATAAGCCGCATCAGAAGTGGATCTAATGTGATATTGTACATTGCATCTGTGTATAATATAAGAAATATAAGAAAAGCACACATGTTATGGTACAATTTGTATTTAATATTTCAATGTTAGTGGATACAATTATCTGCCCTCTTTTCCTCAATTTCGGGCTTGTGTTAATCAGCGGGGAAGGTAGTTATCAGCCCTGACGCCGATAATAAGTCAATGAGCATCGGAATCACGACGCTCTTATCCATGCTGAAACCCTGTACCCAGCCTTAGAATACCTTTGGGGGGTGTTATGAGCAGACCCTGACTCTAAACATTTACAATGTAATATTCGATTCGAGCTCAAGGAGTGATATATATATATATATATTTTTAATAATCTTTTTTTTAAACTTCCTCTTAATAAAAATCATAATCTAAACCTTAAACTGTCAGCTTTACGTCAGCTTTTGTAGCCAAAGACTTAATTAATCTGCCTCAATAAAAAACAAAGATATTCTGATTATTAGAAAGAACACGATCAGGGGTACAAATTTGGCGCTATGGCGCTAGATTCAAGCACCAGGGTACCTCATATAGCACCAGCAAAATTTAATTCTGGCACCAGAAGACATATTTATTTATTTTTGAATTCCTTAGCAACCATAGATATGATAGTTTCTCATTGGGTCTTGGGACTACTCACATGACCCACCCACATCATACACAGGAGAGAAGGTTTGTGTCTTGTGGAAAATTTAACTGCAGAAACTGGTCAAAACATGTCTTCGCAGAGCATTTTTCTAATTATCAATCAGTTATCAATATTCGGTTCTCTGGTGCTAAACTTTCAAAACAGTTTACCACCAACTTTCAAAACGATTTGTACCCCTGATTATACAGTCGCCATTTCTTACCTCTAAGGGAAATTTGTGTCCTTCTAAGCTATGTTCCGATCCATCAGAAGATGCATTACATCTCCCCCAGTGGAATGCAATTTTGCCAGCTTTGTATCTAGTTTTAAGGCCTCCCCCGCTTACATAATAGTCATCATTCAGATTAATTTCAACTGAGAATTAAAAGGAAAACAATGTTAAAAGTTCTTATTGTACATTAGAAGAATTCCATTTTGTAAATGTTAATAAAGAGGCTAGCACCCTAAAGGGTACCCATTGTACAAACACATTACACAAGGAATATAGCCCTAACTATAGACTTCTCAGTCATGATCAATTTACCTGGGACACATGCTACACAGGATGTGTGTTGTATTGTAATAATTATGGTGCATTTTGGTTGTTGTTGTTTTAAATGAAGAAAGGGATTATGTCTCAACTCCTCCCTCCCCTACTTCAGAAGAAAGAGAAAATTTATACTTTACCTGTTTTACCATTATTGTGTATATAGGCTGTCTCTGATGTTTCCTTTTCCCAGCCTTCAAATTTTAGTTTCTGAAAATTCACATTGACTTGAGTGAAATCCTCCTCGATATTAATTGGGGATTGCATGGCACCGTTACAAGATGGGTACCTTTTCCCCCAGTTGTTTTGGTTTAATGTTTCTGTGAAAATTGCAAAACACATTAAAATGATAAAGATTTTTTAAGCTACAATTCAAAAATAAATTTTGTGGGTCTCTACCACAAACAGGAAAATATACGTGCCTTAAAAGCTGTTCTCATACATTCACTGGATATTTGAAATATCTCAGATTAGATCAAATATAAATTAAACTCAGTGGATCCACAAATAAATACACAGCCGCACAACCCTTCTGTGCTCAAGCTTACTTCCTTCCTTGACTAGATTGCTTTCCTTCATTATAAAGGTACTATCGTATTTATATTACAGCAATAGATATTTGACAGAGTAGATTCATCACCTTTGTCAGGCAATATACTGCTACTGTATGTATTGTACACATATTAATAGATTTTTATGAATAACCATCAATCCTGCTTCATCCATTTGGCACCTTAAACTCAAGGATGATATTTCTCAAATTAAAACCTTTTTAGAAGTCAGTGTCATAGCATGATTAGAATACTTTGCCAAGATGTTTAAAATACAGTATGTCATTAAGTTCTGAAAATGTTCTAGGAATATTAAGGAGCACATGTAAATTAACAGGGATCGTACCTGGCTTTTACAATAAATGTTATGAAAAAAAAATAGCCCTATATTCCTGGCCATAAGGTTAGATCTATAAACAGTCATAGTGGGTTAATATGCTGTAAAATAACATTTGCTATAGTAAGTTGATAATTAAAATTGCATGTGCTATTTATTTTGCAGAGATCAAGGATAGAACAAGAAGTGGCAATACAACATCCCCACATTACATCCAGTGACTATTCCAGTAAGGACAACCCAGGGGTTAAGACTATGATCTCAGTTACTGAGGTCATCCTACAGTTGCCCTTACCGTATATTTACTGCATATAAAGGACTTATTTGGAGCAAAAACCTGGAACGACCACCTTTAGGCAAACCAATAAAAGATAACAAGAGGTCCTTTAAAAAAATAAAATATTGTAAACGTACTTACAAATTGTTATGTAGCTGTGAGTAATATTTCAATCCTAATTCATAAGGGCATTGCTTGAAAGGTACAATAGTTATGAGTATTGACAACATTTTATAGCATGACAATGACGCTCCCCATGATCTTTTATTTTCAACAATACAATTAAAATAACAAGGCCATCCATTGTACTCTAAAAGCTGATATTAGCATTTCAATGTCTATATATTTTGGAAACTTATAGGGTATGGTATGACTAATTGCATAACTATCACGTTTTATAATGTGACAAGCTCTCACAGCCTTTTCCATGGTTTCCAACTTCATACATAACATAATGAAGAGATACAGCCTCACTAGCGGGCATTGGCTCAAGCACTTGGTGTCCTAAACAAATGACATGTTTTCAAGTCTGATGCATTCATCTGTCAGTTTTTTTTTTTTTTTTTTTTTTTTTTTTAAATGAACTGCAGGTGTAATTGTAAAAATTGACGAACAAATGTATTTTATTTTATAATTATCTAACAGAGTGAGTTTCACTGAATGAAATGCATGAATATTATACTACATAGTCACTGTAAAGTCTCAATATTGCTATTTAAAAACATAGATTCCAGAGTATCAACAAGATGGTTTAATCTTCAACCTATAAGTGAGTGCGAGATGAAAACACATGAATCACAGACCTGCTTGTAAACATGTTCACTGTTAGGTCCTGAAAACAACAAATATGTCAGCAACACATATGTACATGCATATACTTACAGAACCATTTCCTGCAGTGGCAATAGTTAGCTGGTGTTAATAATCATGAGTTACTAACACAATGCAGGAATATCCCATTTATTGTGATCTTTAAGTCAAAATGCTACCCATAAGTCATCTAGTAACACAAAATGTGTAAGCTAGAAATATCTTGATTTAAATAAATAAATAAACATTAAAACCCAGGTATACAAAGAAAAGCATGGTGAGACCACAATTTATCAACCAGGTCCATGAACAAGTCAAACCACACTTGACTGCTGTATTTGTATCTGGGGGTTTACAAAGAGGTGTCTATAAAAGCTGAAAATTATCACATATAATCATTCCACTGTCCTTTTTTTTCATTATTTGTTTATATAATTTGACACAGTATTGCATTTTCAATTATCTTCAACGATAAGCTGATCGTTTGACGCATGAATATTGAGGTCAGTATCACCATCATGCACAGTTAGTGATATAGAAATCCTTTAAGAGAAAAGGAAATCTCTTAACTTTTTGTCCCCCCCCATAGCAGAGTTTATCTTAGTATTGTGTTTAGCCCTGCTCGACCAGTTAATCTGGGATCCAGACTTTATGAACTTGGTGATGCACAGCAGCGGGGGTGGGGGGGTCACCTTCTTTAGTGGTTTCTCTGGTTATGGTTATAGCAAGGATTGTTTCATTGAAATTCCAATAAATCATTTTATGTCAGCTGTAGGTCTGGCTCCCTGAACAGAGAGGGGCTCAGTGCCAGGCCAAGCACAGCAAGGGATCACACTCAGCTATAGTGTAAGTGCATGTACAATGGTATGTGGTTTATGATTGCGTTACTGACCAGTTCCTACAAAACTGTTCAGCTTGCACACAACATTTGAGACATCCCTATTTCATTGTATACCACTGTCTCTAACAATCACAAGCGAGAGAGCAATTACACATTTCTTTCTAAACATGTCCTGTAATAACATCTTATGTAATATATAAGAATTATATTTCTTAAGATAATTAGACACACATGTAATCATCTTGCTTAGTAACATAGTTAGATTTTAGGCTCCTACAGTTAGAAGTTTTAGCAGTTATACTGTGCTTGGTCTGGTAAGCACATATAATTAGTAAAATGATGTCATGGAGTGACCCTAAAACCCATCTTCCCTTGTACAAGGTGCAAGTACCTTTTTTGAGTGACAGGTGTATGGAGCAGAGATGGACGGCTCTTTGATAGAAACAGTTTAATTTATTTGAAGCCTTCCCACTGATGATGGGAATGAGAATGTAGAGATGGGAGCCTAGCTAACAAGATTTTTGCAGGTAGCATGCTTTTAAAGACTGGTGGTTTGACAGACTCACTGAGAGCAGAAACTGACTCACCAGACTGTCACAGCTACTGGAAGCAGGCTGATCTTTGGGATAGAAATTGGACATTTCTGAAACTGCAACACATATTGTAATGACTGTAATGTATTTTAAAAGAATATGAAGTAGAAATATTAAACGAATTGTTAAAACACGCTATTCAGAAAAAATGTCATAATGTACTCTGTATTAGTCTATGAGAATATTGTAGGATTCCATATTCCTGTTTATTCTACTATAACAGTAGAAAAAATATTATTAGTGAATGTGTAAGGTCAGGCCTTGCTGAAGGTTCCAAACCTCCCTTATCAGGCAAACACATCTTTTTAATTAGACCCAGAGCCTCAAACATTTTAATCCAGTGAGAACAGAATGGCAAAATCTATGGAACACAGTTAATATGCCAGGAACAATTGAACTAGAATAGGTTTGTGGCTATATCAAAGTATATTAAATGTCCTAAGTTTTATATTCAAGGTTGCATTTGCTGCTAAGCCTCCTGCCTTCTGAGTATATCAATGAAGTCAAATAAAATTACAATTTAAAAAAGAGATTGCTATATTGAAGCATATGAATTAGAAATACTTGTTATAAAACCATTTAAAATTAAACTGTTATACAAATAAAATTATTATTGTTGAAAGAACATATTACAGTTAATAAGAGTTTAGTACTAAATGACGCTGTCAGAGTAGTGTAATGATTGTACTGTATTTTAAAAAATATACAACCAGTATAAATACTATTGTAGCAAATTATGAGCAGAATAACAATCTGAATTAAGAAAACTGAACAAATGTTAATGTTAGAAAAAAACATGTCTGTATGCCTTTGTTAAAGCTGGTCAGACTTAAAGATAGGGTCTTATGTTTAGAAAAGCAAGACAATATAGAGTAAACTGTATTTAATAATGTTAGTACACAGTGGACCTACAGAAGGAAAATAACTAATTTTGTGACCTCTTCTTTAGCTGCTTGTAGCAGAGCGATGCTGGGCATGGAAAGTTATTTTTGGCAGTCAAAGCGAGACTCGCTGGTCGTTAGCAGTATTTAATCCAAGGCTTTTCTTTAATGAGCAAAATTAACTACCGAAATACCTTTTAGTGCCAAAATAAGGGAGTACATGGGGTAAGGTAGAGTTTCATATTAATTAAAAAACTAGCCTGAAAAGGTAAAACAGGGTGTCTAAAACCTGCTTCAACAGTTGATTTTTTAGAAACAGAGAGAGGCCAGGCTTAGTCCTTAAGCATGGTACAGTTAATATGATAACATTATATTTAGCATGTTCATTATAGCCTGAATTTAAATTAAAATAACTAGACTGGCCACAGCATGCTTAGTGGTTTTATTCAAAAGCTTATGATAAGCCCCTACAGTCTTGCTGCTCAGAAGGAATATATTAGACCCAGTTAATATAATCAACCAAGAGGCTGATGTTATGATATAGATTTAGTCAACTTTTGGCTCGCCACACAGGTGTTCACGGGTTCTTCTCCCTTCTAAGTCACGACCCAACACACAGGATTGAACTGAAACAGTGCGCACACGCACTTAATAAACAAATGAAATAAACACAAAAACAAACATCTAGCTCCTACTCGGAGCACTAACTAAAATACCAGCAGATCCCTAACTAACACACAGGACGGCTAGGCCGTTTACCTGACCCGAACATAAAACTTTCACAGGCTTCACACAATACCTTATTTTGAATACGCCTGCTCACACACACACAGTCGGGCTCTTCTCTCAGCAGCAGCCCGGAACAGACTGGCTGCCTCTCTTAAATACCCTGCACCTGGCTCTAATTTACAATTACCACCAGGTGCAGGGGATAACTAAACAGTAAAACAATTGCACAATTAAACCCCATAACACCCAAATGTGCATTCTCACATGGTTTTAGCAGGAACGGATTTTAACCCCCTCCCTGCTATCTCACACATCCCCCCCCCCAAGTGTGAAACACTGATAGGCCATACCAAGGCCACCCCCTCCCCTAAAACACAACCACCCACACTCAAGTCCAGAAATGTCCATTTCCGCCCTCTTCCACGGGCGGGCTTGAGGGTGGGTCAGATCTTCCAGCACATCCGGGAAGGGACCCTGAACCGGGCACAAGGGACCCCACCGGGATGACAGGGCCGACCGAAGTGACGACCGGGGAACAGGAAAATGCAGCAGTGGACAGAGATCTTCCACAGGGGACCAGCGCATCGATGTCCGATCACCCAGGGGAAGCGAAGCAGCAAACAGGGGGAGCACTAGCGACGTCTGGCAGCAGCCCAGCGACGTCTGGGTGCTCGGGAAAAGCGGAGCAGGGAACCAGGGGAAAAGCTGTGGCCAATGCTGCAGATTCCTGGGCTCCAAGCCCAGCGCAGGAAGGTCTAGGAAGACCGGCAGGGTGTCCAGGAGCAAGGGGCAAGGGACCGCACCTGGCAGTGCCGGACTGGTTCGCTGGGGTGATGGCGGCTCCTCCCCTCTGGGCTCTGGGAGCGGCGGCTCCTCCCCTCTGGGCTCTGGGAGCGGCGGCTCCAATGTTGAGCTCACCCACTTCTCAAACATTGACACCAGCGCCAATGGTTCCGGCTGTGGAAGTCCCAGTTCCACTTCCCACATCTTATTTTGCTCAATTATAGCAGCAGTGTTTCTCTTTATTTGAGCTATGAGCTCCTTCAAATCCATTATTGTGTGTTGAGTCAAAAAGGCACTTCTGGTACCATATGTCAACTTTTAGCTCGCCACACAGGCGCTCATGGGTTCTTCTCCCTTCGAAGTCACGACCCAACACACAGGATTGAACTGAAACAGCACTCACGCTCACTTTTAACAAACAAATGAAATAAACACAAAACAAACAAACACCTAGCTCCTATTCGGAGCACTAACTAAACACCAGCAGATCCCTAACTAACACACAGGACCGCTAGGCCGTTTACCTGACCCAAACATAAAACTTTCACAGGCTTCACACAATACCTTATTTTGAATACGACTGCTCTCACTCTCAGAGAGAGAGAGAGAGAGAGAGAGAGAGAGAGAGAGAGAGAGAGAGAGAGAGAGAGAGAGAGAGAGAGAGAGAGAGAGAGAGAGAGAGAGAGAGAGAGAGAGAGAGAGAGAATCAGGCTCTTCTCTCAGCAGCAGCCTTGAGCAGACTGGCTGCCTCTCTTAAATACCCTGCACCTGGCTCTAATTTACAATTACCACCAGGTGCAGGGGATAACTAAACAATAAAACAATTGCACAATTAAACCCCATAACACCCAAATGTGCATTCTCACATGGTTTTAACAGGGAAGGATTTTAACCCCCTCCCTGCTATCTCACTATATATATATATATATATATATATATATATATATATATATATATATATATATATATATATATATACACAGTGCCTTGCAAAAGTATTCAGACCCCTGACCAATTCTCTCATATTACCGAATTACAAATGGTACATTGAAATTTCGTTCTGTTTGATATTTTATTTTTAAACACTGAAACTCAGAATCAATTATTGTAAGGTGACATTGGTTTTATGTTGGGAAATATTTTTAAGAAAAATAAAAAACTGAAATATCTTGCTTGCATAAGTATTCAACCCCCACACCTTAATATCTGGTAGAGCCACCTTTCGCTGCAATAACAGCTTTAAGTCTCCTGATCACTTGTTTTATCATCAAACTCCTCAATAATGTGATCCAAGTCATTATTTTATTACTATAACATCTCAAAAAGCTCTGCAAATGTCTGCGATATTTTCTTAAACAGCACCTCAAGCAAGGTTAGGAAGTGAAAATGAAATAACTGTGTCAAACCCCACTGGAGAAAAATATTCCCTAGTAATTAGAATATATATGGCTCATATATTCAAGCTGTGGTCCAGACAAATTATTCTTATGTAAATGATTCTATTCATTCACAAGCTGGCCAAAGCATGTTTATATGGACTGAAGTTTGAATTACAATTCTCAATAGGAAGTTTGTAAAACAAGCAACTTCTTAATGAGATGCTATATGTCTCAGAAAGAAGGCAGAAAAATGTCATGGCTTGGCTATAATGCTGGGTAGTATCATGATTGTATAGTGTTTTGTAAAACTTACAGAAAAAGGTACAAAGGATCTTCATTACATTTGCATTACATTTTTAATTATTGCACTTGACTACCACAAAGATAAGATGTACTTATAAAATTATTTGTTGTCATGAGGCAGTACAGCTACTGTCATTATTTTGAACACCATAAAGCATTTTTTGTTGTAGAAATGGCATCTTCTCTTGCATTCTCTACTCTAGTGGTGCACAACTCAGGTCATGGGGGGCCGGTGTTCCTCCTGGTTTTTATTCTAACCATACCCTGTTATTTAATTGGACCAATTAAGTTTCTAATAATGTCCAATAAAGAACTTTAGGGTGCAGCTGGAATAAAAACCTGCAGGGACACCGGCCCTCCAGGACCGAGTTGTGTACCACTGTTCTGCTCTGTTCTGTTGATCCTCATTCTGTTCTGTTGATTAGGACAAATATTTTATTATTCTTTCATTATATATCTTGTGGAATCAACATTTTAAATTAGACCAAAATAAAGAAGTTATAAAGCATTGAACTCTGGGCTTTGAGTTTGTGGTATTGTCCACCAACAACCTGGTTGGCATAATGTATATATAAGTCTGATTTTAGCATGCTGGGGCTGGTGTCCGACTCACCAGACGGCAACCAAATCCTTATTGGTTTGAAGGAAGGACCGCAGGGACCAATGAAACTATGTCTGTTTGATAGATCCTACTAGAGAGGAGATAGATACTGCTAGCAGTGAAAAGCTAAAAGCCAGATCTATAGTGGTACATAGGGTCTTTACTGACAGACAGAGATTAATGAATAACACACAGGCAATAATTATTTAATTAAACTCAAACGTGATTGCAAACCTCCTTTTCCAGTCTTTAATTATCTTAATTTCTTGGCTCACAAGACCAGGATTACAGCAGATGCCAATTTACCAACAGCGGAGGTCATTTTTTAAGTTCAGTCTTCTCGGAATTACATCTGTGCTGTCATATTTTTATTAGTATACCTTACCCCGAACTGGATAACATATCAGATGTAAGTTAGAAAAGTGAAAGAGCAGTGTCTTAACACTAGCTGCTGTAAAAAAAAGTGATAAATGCTGCCATATTGAGCAGTTTGTTGGTATCATTTTTCTCTCGTTTTGACAAGCCTTTCATCTTCTCAAGTACTACGGTTGACCAATATGAACTGTAATATATATATATATATATATATATATATATATATATATATATATATATATATATATATATATAATGTTAAAAAGTATCAAAAGCAATTTTCATACAGTACATATACAAAAACACCAAGCAAGTAGACTTCACTGAACCAAGTTTAAATTCTATAGTACATGTGCTCTACTGTACAGGGGTTCTCTCCTATTCTGTAATGTGGTGGGGTACTGGTACAGTGTTTAATTTTACTGTAGTGCTAAACAATACTATTTTTTCATCTAAGAGTGAACAAATATATTCCTACGAAGCTGTGAAATCCATGTTCACCCAAACACTATACTGTAGCAATAACCAAGCATATAAAAGCTAAGATGAGTCTAGAAGCAGTTGTCCATATATTTGTACTGCAAAATATGCACATATACTGTACAAATACAAATATACATACATAAGGTACAAACACTTCAAGCTAACAATGTAAAGAACCAAACAACAATTGATAAATAGTAAACACTGAAAATGTTCTGTTAAGAAGTTGTTCACGATAACATTTTCCAAACTAAAATGTGAGTGTAACTCAAAAGGCCCCATGTGATTATATATTATTGTAACAAAACACAGAAGATTTTAATAGTCCAAGAGGGTGCAAATCGAAGCTGGAGAGATCTGTTTATACTGACACAAAAGAAGGTACATAAAGAACAGCACCAATGTTCTTTTGAATTGAACTGAAGAAAATGTAAAATTACAAAAAGATGGTAAAAGACTTGCGTGCATCAATAGCAAAGAACACTGACACAACAATGTTTAAAACCAGTCAAGACTTGAACATCTAACAGCGTAATTATGTTCTTAAATTTATTATAACAGGCATGCTTATATATAATCTTGTCTTTTCATACAGCAAGACACAAGGTATGTGCAAAGCACTTGCACTGACAAGAACATGTCTAAACCTAACTGCTCTACCATTTGTCTACCTAGGAGTTGTACAGAGATCTAATCACAGCCTTACTACCCTTCTTCCCAAATACCTATATTCTAGAGTTGTAGCTGTGGAATTTAAGGAAATAAACCTTATACACCTGAAAAAGAAACACCAATTTAGTTTCTGTTATAAAAGTGTGATACAACAATAGTTCAGCCATTTTATCTAGCATTTGTCATCAGTACATGCAAAAAGGATAATACTCTCAAGATAAGTTCTGCATACACTTGTCCTCCAGTCCTCAAAGGCAATTTGTCCTTAAATGAGCCAGGGAGTAAAACAAAGGCCACTAATATCACAGGTAAAGCATAGAAAAACATGGGCACAATAAAATATCCTCAAGAAAGTTGTGCCAAGGAATGCTCAAGATATAGTTTAACATGTAAGTGTGACAAACAGTAAGTACAGGTAAGTACAGTATAATGGATGCTCAGGCACCTCCAGTTTATACCCATTAGTACACAGTTAACTGACTTATTCTGCTGTGCATTAGACTGTGCATTGGGTGTTGGGGGAGCTTACTATGGTTTACAGCTTTACAACTAATGGAGAAGCAGTTACAATATTACATTTCCCTTACTTTTTGTTTAGGCATGTTTAAAATTACATACCGTATTGCTCAAAAACAGATGTCAGGGTAGGGCCTTCATTGTATGTGAGGCAAACCTTATTTACTCAGTAAAAAAGCCAATTGGCTTACAATTCTTGTTTTCCAGGTTGTGCTAGTAACTGCCCAACCCATAATTTGAACAAGTCATTCCAAAAGCCTGGACTATCGTACTATCTAAAAGGTCATCCAATTTAGATGCACCACTCTAAACACAAATTCAACCTCATGTAACCACTAAATGTCCAGTCCTCAAACTACTAGTAAATTATGTTCATATTATGATATATTTAAAGGGTTTTACATTTTTTATGTTTTTTATGTTTTCAGTAATCTAAGACCATAAAATGGGCTTTTAATATTTAGGGCAACATGAAGATAGCTTGGACAAATGGGATTAGATCATCAGGTGGTAGCTACATATATGCACATTACAAAGCTATCCCTAGCAGCAATCTGACTACTTTTGTTATTGTTTTATATATTGAAAGCTACAGTAAGTACTGTATTGACAATGCAGTCATGTACAAATTAAAGCAGATAAAGCTGAATTGTTTAACCAAATGCAGGAGTTGATTAAAGCAAGTGCCAGATTACTTAAAGCAGCACTAAGCCCTATTATGTTCTTTGAAAGCGTTTGTTAATTAACTTGCCAGAGCTTTTGTTTCACAACAGGATGCTTGTATACCAAACAAAGAGCCTCACATATACAGCTGATGTCTTCTTTATAGAATTAACTTTTTTTTTTTTTTTTAAAATAAGTTACAGTTTTGAAGGGCTGCTGTCATACTCTTCTTAAAATGCTCCAAAATTGTGCATCATCATTACAGATTTTTCCAGTGGAGTATCAACTTCTGCAACAGACCATAGGAACTAAGACCAAATGAATACATTAAAATCACCAGACTTCATTGAGAACGTACCTGTATACGACCAGTCGACATCATCAGAAAATCTACGCTGTGTTCTGTAGTACCCATGAGCCACGTCAGCTAAAAAAAATAAAAGAAAGTTTTTACTACGAGCAGTCAGGGTTCTTCTCTACCTGGCATCCACAAACCTCTTTGCATGATACCAATTTGTATCTAAAGTCTTGTTTTTATGGTCAATGCAAAGACACTGGTGTAACACTGTAAAACTGAATGACAATAAAGAACAGGGAAAGTCCTAAAGTAAACTTAGGAAGCTTGATTTTTTACATGGTGAATTTCATTCTGTACACCCTTCATATATTCTATCAGATCATCTACAAGAGAACTGTTGAAAGCAAATGGGCCAAGCTGCTTATGGACAGAACGTACCTTTTATTTTGTGGTGCTCATATACAACTTCATTATAAAAAAATAAAAACTCAGGCAGCCACTTGTCTATATTTTCCTATATTAAAGCTTAGCGAAACATCCTGAAGTGTTTACATAAAATATTATGTTACCTTTGCTGTATCCCATGATGCGCAATATAGTTTTTTTTTTCTTGATCTTTTCAAATATTTTTATTCACTGCTGTGCAATAAAAATGAAAAGATCACTCAGCAAGCACAAAACAGGAGAAAAAGGGAAAAAGGGGTCTTATGCACATCATAGTGTATCCAGCTCATGCTTCCTCCTGCAAAAAAAGAAGCTTTGCAGGAGGGAGCCTGATCTGGATGCACGACGATGCTTGACTTTCTCCTGGTAAACATTTCCCATTGAAAGCTGAGAAAGGTTCTTGGGATTATTCCCAGATGATGTGTGAATAAAAAAGTAGTGTGTTTCTTGTAAACAATGCAGGGGGTAACCCTTTAAAATGTAATATAAGTCTAGATTATAGAGATACTGGGGCCAAGACTGGCTACCAAGATCACTGTAAAGGTGGCCAACTGTCCTAACTTCAAAGTTAGAGAGAAAATGAACTTACAACAAATCCCCTTTTTATCCGTGCCAATGGACAGTCCAGAATGCAGTGTCTCGTACTGGTGTATGAACAGTGACAGCAGTTAAACACAGCTTCCATGCTCTACTGCACTGGCTAACAGAAGATTACACAACTGAGGGGCAGCAAGCACAGGTTCTAGTCTGCTACTGGAAATTCTGCCTTTATCAAAGTCCTGTATTTCTAAACTGGCCCAGCACATGTAGTTTTACAAGAGGCTTCTCCAGGTCCTCAATGGCATCCTGACATGCAGGAATTTTCTACAGGAATGTTTACATTTTTCTAATGTGTTGTTTTTGTCCATATAAGTGTTTAGTTTGGCCAATTGACATACGTCATGATTAAATGTCTGACCACCATCTACAATAGATATACAAAAACAAGGGAGTTTTCCTTAACTATTTCAATTAAAAAAACAAACACTAAACACATTTCTAACTCATGAAAAAAAGACTACAACATGTAATGCAAAAAATAGCTGAAAAAATCCACATGATTCAAAAGTAATGACTTTTAAATGAACAAATGAACAAACAACAGCAATAAGAAAATGCTGGGCTACATAAATTATATATTATATAGTCTACAATGTCAGGGTTAGATAAAGGATATGATCAGTGTGCCCTGTGGCTTCTAATTAAAACTGACTGAACACTGTTTCCAACTGCCTTCACTACTGTAACAGATCAAACGCTAGCTAATTAAACCCAAAGACACTGCAATATGTTCAAACCAGCCTAACTGTGATGCTCCAAATCCAATTAGTTGCATTTTTAGTCTTATTGTCAAATACACCTGTTTGGCAGCCTGTAACACCTGTTATAAAATGCATTATGTCTGCTGAATGGGCTGAATGGTTTTCCAATTAATTTGTCTCATACCATATACATTTTTAAAATCTTAACATTTTGATCTTTGAGAGCTTTCTCAACAGTGTTTCTCGGTTGAGATCTATCATAAAGAGTTTGCCTTTTAGATTAGTCAATGTTTTTGCGAGGCTAAGTTTGTGGTCATTGTACGTTTAATGTCAGGTATTTTTCTTTTTTATTACTTTATTTTATTGATTAATTTTAATTGGTTGGGTTACATTTTTTTTATATATTGTCTAATTGTTTAAAACAAGGCTGATGTGAGATGGCCTAGTAAGTCCTGGATAGAGTTGCTCCTGTATCAGGAATCATGGCTGTAAGCAAGTAAAGAGCCAAGTTTATTGTAGTAAACATAAGAAGCAGTGATAATTTAAAACATAGGGTATAAAAGAAACAACAACTCAAAAAATAAAAACACTGGGCTTCAAGTTAAAACTTTAAAGCCTGAATTCAATGTTTAAAGAAAAAATGACTTAATTGTAAAACTGAAAACCAACTACCTCTTTACTCAAAAAGTAGAATTCTCCAACAGAATAAAACAGATTATATCAACCATGTCCTTTTGTTGAAGTCTTTTAAATGGTGACAACAAATTAACCCAATGACAGCTCACAAGGAAGTTATAACAATGCAGGGTGTACTTTAGTACTTGTCAGTAAAGAATACACTAACTTGGAATAGTAAATCACAATCATTTCAATCAATCAATCTCAAATGCAGCACAGGACTTTACCTGGGGCAGGTAATGCCATGTTTGAGAATTGATTGGTGATATAGTACCTCAAGGGTGTAGTACGTTTTTCTTTAAATTAATGAAATTACTCTTAATTAGTGCCATTATCATCACCGCTCTCATTAGCATTTTACAATTTGTTGGGATGCACCTATTTTAGTCATAAATGCTTTATTTTCTGGATAGGAAGAATACTTTTACACTGTTTCACACCACTTAACACATGCAATGCTGTATGACACTGGGGAATCTCACAGTAAATACAGCCACCATTGAACTTGATAGTACTTATACATACTGATAATTTCCCAGAGGGATGGGTTATTCAGCCTATTATGAACATGACTGAATTCAATCTCAGTATGGTTTGTGATGGATTAGTTTTACAGATACGGCAGCAGTAGTAAGAGCAACCACAGCTGAGATGATTTAAATACTTTAATAACATCGCTGTCCACTATCTGGGTATAATCTTAGATCCACCCAGAGTTGTATTGCTAGTTTCGTCCTTATTTCTGTCTTAACTGGGCTGCTTGTATGTTCCTGCTCTATTGCATTCCAGACAGGTACTTTGTTTCCAGAAGAACAGTATCTGCTCTGTGGCTTCGCCAAGTGACCCTAAAAAAGTTACTGGCTCCAATTCTATTTCTCCATTTACAAATGCTTTGACTGTCTGTAATCCTAGTACAGATTGGGTTAGAGAGCCATGATGGTTCTTTCATTTCTTCCCTACACTTAACTGAGCTTTCTTACACTGGAACACATACATTATGCAATACTCTGGTTGAACTATCAATTTCCACTAGATGTAAGTATGGAGAACGGATAACTTCAGGAGTGAGGAAAAGTTCTTCTGCAACATTCCTAGCTGTGCCATCTATCATTCAACAAAATATTTATAGACTTTAAGGCTTTTAAATTACTTTATATATGTTGTTTAACTATGTATTAGTCTGGTTGTAAATATGTATTGCCTTTAGCTTTTTCATCTTCTTAAAAGAATAACTAATAATTCACTTAACTTACCCTGAACATAACGACAACTTTATAATGCATTATTTTATTTCATTGTTAAACAGACTTTGACATTAAAGGGGTGCTCTTATTAGACTATTAAAGGATACAAAAGGACCTTTTATTTTATTGTTGCATGTTCCCATGTGTTGCTACAACTGTTTACATAAGGTGTGTGTATTGTTTAATTCTTTTTTTTTACATTTTTAAATTGCATTCCCTGCCTCAAGATGGCTTCACATGTACCCACATGGACCTCTCAGAACTACATTTCCCATCACCCTCCTGCTCACTGGTAAATCCATTTCAGTTACATATGTGAGAAGGAGGATGATGGGAAATGTAGTTCTTGAGGCAGGGAATGCAATTTAAAAGTGGTCAAAATGTAAAAAAAAAAATTAAAACTACACACACACATACCTTACATAAACAGTTGTAGCAACACATGGGAACATGCAACAATAAAATAAAAGGTCCTTATGCATCCTTTAATATTATTACTGTTTCTTTGTAACTGCTGATAATCATGTGATTCTTGTGAAAACCGCAATCACCCAATAACTAACCATAATACTAGCTACTATAGAACTCAAAACACACTTTACACCAGCATTCAAATATTAAAATAGGGCTAAACCTGGTCTTATTGTAATGTTTAAAGACCAGAATACAATAAATACATCAAAGTGACTCACAGACACTAGTAATTTAAAAGAGTTTAGATCTATTGAATAGACATTTAGTATCTCAGAATCTTTAATGTGAAAGAGGACCTCAAATAAAATAATAATAATCACAAAAACAAGCAAGGTGAGTCACAGTTATTATGCACCATCTACTCCTGGCCAATACTCTCATCTGTAGCCCGTTTAATTAGTTGTGCATACATTCTGTATTTGATTCCAGTCAGTGAATATCCCTTCGTAACTGCACCTGTAATGAAAACACTGTTTCTTGAACATGGTTTGGAATTTCATGATGTTAATGAATGTTAACCGAGGGTTATTAAGCACATGAAAAAAAAACAAAATGTTTGTACAAATAAAAATGCTAATGCTAAAGACGTGATTTGACAAGAACAGGACCGGTGATCCCTGCTGTTATGATGCTCCATCAATTTAATCTGTTTTAATAATGTCTAATAGAATGAATCCTGTTAACAGTACTTCTAATTGAGGGGATCGATAAATATATATACAAAATGATATGGCACCTGAAAAATACATCATACTGAGTCTACTCGATTAAATGATGGCGGATGTAAGCACTGTTGTCATTTACTCTCTAACTCTTTCAACAATGCACACCTGTATACAGGTAATTTCACTAAATACTGTTCTATGTTTGATTTACTTAAACTAATTTTTACATCAATTGAAGTTACACCACTGCTGCCAGTACCTGAAATGGAGCATTTGTAGAGTACAGCAAAGGGCCTTATGTACAAAACTTTAAGCTCTGTTTTAAGGACAGCTGTTAAGCCCATTTTAATGAATTAAATCCAGCTGAAATTAATTAAACTTGTTTTTATACTATTTTAGAGATTGTTTATTAGTGTATTCTCATTTTTCAAAGTACAGTTCAACCTAAGAAAATTATTATAAATTCCTTGAAATACTGTACCATAGTCCTTAAAGTTTTGTGAATAGCCTGTGTTTTTGAGAACAGATGAGAATTTTCTGACACATTTGTGTAGACCTGTATTGGGATGTGCCACTGGATCAATAATGTCCACCAACACCTGTTTCCTTGGACCCCAACTCAAATGATGACCAGATCTAACCTGAGATAGCACAGGCTGGCTGAAAATCTAGTCCCACCAGAGTGCTGTGAAAAGGGTTCTCAAGATAGGAGCTGTCTAAGCCTAATTATCTTGTAACCACAGCCTTAAAAGAAGCAAAAGCGAGTACAACTCACTGATGAAGGAAGTCAACTGGGAAGAGAGAAGATCATGTTAAAAACCACAACATGTGACTCATAGTGTTGGAATCTGTGTGTGGTGTACACCATTTTTAGAACTACACTACCTGCTTGTGCATTTTGATCTGATGAAAAATAAAAATATATAATTTAAAGCCAGTTACAATGCACAGGAGTTTACAGAAGCGAAGTAGATGAACTGTTAAAACCAGTACCTATCATAAAATCCCTTAATGGAAGGGTTAGTGAAATAATCACATATCCCATTAATACTGCTACTTACTAAAGTTTTTCCAGCCATTCAAACGTTTACTAAAAATATATTCAATTTAATATTAGTAATCCCAAGATAAGTCATTTCAAATTCTTATCACCTGAACAGATACCATGCCCCATTTGAACATACATTAATGCGGGGGGGTGAACTGTCAGCAATTAGACACAACTCATTTTCAAACATTTTAAAAATACAAACAAACTAAATAAACTAAAGTAATAAATAATTACTAGCACAAAACTGAGCCCTTTAAACCCTATTATACACCATTATGATGGTATAGATATCATACAACTACAATATAAACCTACTATACATTATTTCTCATGCTTCACCATGAAGGTAGACCTACTTGATAAAAAAACAAAGCAAAAACAGCCACACACCAAGTAACACCAATTGCTTGATAACATCGAGAGGTATTTGAATACTACTAGACAAAACTAGGCAAGGCTAAACCTGAAAGGGCTTGTGCAACAACTTGCTAAGATCAACATTTTTGCCATTAATAAGAAAAATATCATATTCACTTTCATAAAGTAAGAACTGACTCAACACTCAAAAAGTTACTGCTATTTTGTATGAATTAAGTACTGTATCTTCTTATGTTGTGTTCCCAGATCCTTAATCTAAGTTTGATGAAGCAGGAAGTCATTCATCATAAGTGAATATAGCATTTGGTTGCCTGGGTTGCTTCCACTCTTTTTGTTAGTAAAGATAGTGTTAGTAAAGTTCATTATTCTATGAAAATAAGCCTCTGACAACATAATGCTCGTGTAGTAATTGTTCTTGACACAAGTTCACCAGTATTCACCAAAGCTGAAGTGCCTGAAGTACTTCAAGCAGCATATTCAGACTGCTGAGTACTGTCAGTAGCAGACAGAAACCTGTGTTAGAAGTCAAGAAGATTTCCATAAAAATTGGATTGTAAAGGTCCTATGGATAGATGAATCCATCTTAAGATATATGGGTCAAATCACAGTTGTTGTTTATTTTACATCAGGAGAGTGCACGGCACTGACTGTTAATAAACACGGGGACGTAATGAAATGCTGTCCAGGATGTTTTGGAGGAAAACAGACAGGAGGTTTTATAGAACCATGGCATTCTGTACAGTTTGCACCCTCCAGAGAAATGCAGCACCATCTGGTTTGCTTGTGATTAGACTTGGAGCCAGGACAATAACCCAATACACACTTCCAGCATTTGTGATATCTGGTGATATTTGGAGAGAAAGAAGAGGGAGCTCAGGATGCCATGGTGAAGCTGCTATAATCTCAAGCCTATTCATATACACTGCACATGCATAATGGAATAGCCTGTTCAAACAAAAAACCAATGGAAACTATGGAAGCTTATCCTGGTTCAAAGAATGTCATACTTTGCCATGCCTATTGCTAGAGGATTAATACATGTATACAGATAAAAGCCAAACTTCCATACATAAAAAATATACATTTTAAGAAGTTATACTGCTGCAGGCAAAACGCAATACAAAACATGTAGTTGTACAGTATTGGCTTCTTCAAATAACAGTATTGCTATACTGTGTTTAGGGGAGATAGTTTTGTGAATGTTTTGCCTGTAAAACTTCACATTCAAGTTTGAAGATTTACATACGTACATACACGTATGAATATTGAATTGCAAAAGGTAAAGGAACCGCAGCCCTGGTTCTCGGATGGAGTGTCTCTCTATAATAACTATTTACAACAATAAACTAAATTATATACACATGTGCAGGGCCTCAGCCTTGCCACATGGTGGTATTAAGATCAATCTAATAGACCACAAAGTTGGTGTCTGACACTGGTTTTAAACCAAAGTACTAATAATAAACATGGTCAACCACCCAACTACCTCATGCTCTGTCTTGGATTAAAATATAATAAGACAGAATAAAATGTTTAAACTAGATTTTTTTAAAAGTCTGTGGAGATAACATTCAAGACAGATCATTTGATCCACTGTACCTGTAAAAAAAAAAAAAAAAAAAAAAAAAAGCCTTTGTATCTTTGTTACGATAGTCTACCAGCAAATGAATATCAATGCAAATAAATGGAGAAATTATTTTTACAAGGCTTTACTGTGTGCTCCTGACAGACATGGGAAGGCAATATAGAGTTGCAACAAAAACAAAAATATGATCTGCGGTCACTCTTTACAAATGAAGGCTATCTTTATTCTATGTTAATCTATTGTTCTCAGTAGACTACTGAAGCTTACACCAATAGACTGAGACTGCATACACTTAAGCCATGATATACAGTTTCCATCTAAACCACTGTAGGTAGAGAGATCTGCCAGCAGTGCTTTATCTAAATGCAAGACATGTCTAACTGCTTCTGTGAAAACAAATGGACCTTTTCATGGCTCACTGCCATTGTAACTTCCTCTTGTCACAAACGGGTTACCATGGACACAAATTCAGACTCTCTCCTTTCAAACCAGGTCCCTAAAAGTTTATATAATTTTACAAAGAAAGCAGACAGCCAAGCTTTCTTTGGCCTTACTTCATTTTCTAAACCAACATTACCGGTGAACCTTTTGAACAACCCATTCTTTTGTGACTTCCAATACAATCAGTTTAATTGTCAGCAGTCAGTGACATTTCTGATACACTTCCTGATGCTAAAAAAAAAAGCTTTTTTCTCTTTGCCATTCACAACCTCCTAAAACAACCTCAAGAAACATTTACAAAGAGATTATGACTGATGAAAACAAAAGGCCAGTATAACTTACACAAAAACAGGCTAGTTTAGCAAGCACGCCACAACGCCTCAAAAATGGTTGGTAATTGAATTAAACAAAGGCAATCCAGATTTTCATTTGAAACCCTACATGGACAAGGCCCAATATACTGTCCACTTGCTCCAATCCCAGATTGAAAATGAGGATATAAAGATACAGTGACACTTACTTAAGGAAAGCAGTCTTTGTTGTAAGTACTGTGTAGTCCATTAACCCATATAAATCCATGCAACAATAATGCATCATCAATGTAACATTATAAAACAGTAGTCTCAAACAGATTAATATATTTCTTTCACTGCAGAAGCCTCCAATAATTACAGTGTAAGCCCGCCGCACACAGCCTGACACAGTGAGTCAGTGACTAAGCTGAGATTTAAACCGGGAACCTTGTGGTTACAAGCCTGTTTCTTTAACCACTGGACCACACGGCCTCCTGTGATAAATCTGGAAGCAATACATTTACCAGGAAAAAAATGGTTCTTTGAAATGAGGCCTGAAATGACTAAGTATTTTATATCTGTTTCAGCGGTTTCTTAGAATTCTTTGTAGACTGTAGACTATTTTCTTCATAATTCAATAAACATAAAGTAAATTGCGCTATTTTAATTAGAATTCATAAAACCTTTCCATTTTCAAATTCCAATCTGCATGTTTAAAACCTCATAAACGGTCACAAATTCACCAGGATCACCTGCTTTGGGCAGCAGAGCAATAGACCAACAGAGAACAAATGGGAGAGTAAGTAGAAAAATTAATAAAATGGTAATATTTTGTATCAGGGACAGTTTTATAAGTCTTAAAGTGCTGTCAGCATTTTACTTTTTTATACAGAAAATTGCAATGCAGCATCTTTTTTTTCACAAGAACTTCTTCTAGGCAATAGCTTGGCATACTTAATGGGTCTCTAGGGGGGGTTATTTTTTTATTTTTTTATATATATTTAGTACCAAGAGAAAGTTAGCTCAGAGCCATTCAAACGTGCTTATAAAATCCTACTGGAAAGTCATACCAGCGTCTTCTGCTTGACTTTAATTATAATAAATTAATATACTGTATCTGTTTGAAGCCTCAACAGACTAAAAGGTTAAAAAAAAACATTTAATTCAAGTTCTATCATTTTTTTTATTTAAACATGTGAGACAATCACTGAAAGATGCTGTGATCCAACTTTCTCATCTCCATCGGTTCAGGTCTGTTCCAAAGCATGATCTTCCTGACTATCACAACCTTCCAATTTAACCTGGATGAAAGGTCATCACATAAGGCCAGATTCTTAAAGTGTATAGTCTTTTAAAATGGATGTTGAAGATTTTAAGAACAAATCCAAACTACTCTTTGTTTAATTGCAATGTGGCCTGATCTCACATCTTGTGAAGTGATTGCGTCAACACAGGTCATGGGTCAAGCAAGTGTGGGTGGGTGGCTGGAACCAAAGAGATGCTGCATCAAAGAAGGACGAATGGGGGTGACAGAAAAAAAAAATAAAACTTTAGGCTTTTCTGGAATTTGGTTACCACTAAACAAAAAGGGTAGCCTTTGAATAGCAACAAGACATAATCTGTATTTAAAAAAAAAACAATAACATGATTTCAATTGATCTTTCCTAGCGTCGTCCCGAAAGCAGGTAAAAAAAAAAGAAATCCCAGAGCTCAACCATCAAATAGTATTTCAGAAAAATAATCAACATATACTGTATTATTAAGGATGTTCATACTACAGTATATGCCCATCCCAGGTGTATTTCCACTTCCAGGGCAACATGTCATGTACAGTTAGTACGGAGAGCCACAAGCCTGCTTTACCTCATTACAAGTTTAGGTTTCCTGCCAGGATTTATTGAAATAACCCTTTTCTGTCCTCTTGTACAAAAATTGCATTTCATTAGTTACTGGTTTATTGTTACTGAGGCCTAATTCAGTATTTGGGGCTTTTTTAATTGTACAACATTCTGGATTCAATGCTGGATGATTTAACCTGGACTGCTGGAGTACTACCTTTTGCTAAGCCAACTATGGTGCTACCAATGTCATTTCACTCATACCACCTACCATATGTTTGAATGCAATGCTTCAAATTAGTCTTCGGAAAGTTATACTGGGCAATATCCACAATGCTTTAACTTAAGAGTTATTTAAAATATGTCAAAGTCTGTTTTTTAAAGATGCAGTCTACAGTAGAATCGGTTTTGTGAATATCAAACATTATTCAGGTGGTTGAGAAAAAACAAGCACCCACAATACAAAGGTTAGCATAGACAAAATGTCTAATTTCAATTTAAATTCAGATTTCTGGTCACTTTCGTCAGCAGAACAAAGGCTGAACATGTCTGTTAATTGTGTGTTATTAAAACCCTGTCGATATCACTATGTAACGCAATTTACATTGGTCCCTGTATTTATACTACTATTTATATTACTGGAAAGTTCTAGAAAGTTCTAGAAGTTACTCCAAGTTTACTCAGCACTGAATCTATCTGGAATGTTCTGGAAAATAGGTAAATTTCAAAATATCATTGTCCTGGTCACAAAAACAAAGTTTGTGGGGAATAATAGCCATTTTCTATACTTTTGAGGCATAAGCAATTAGGAAATAACACTTACTACCCAGGAACCAAAAAAAAATAAAATAATTTGTTATACGGTGTATTGCATCATCAATTTTGGTTTAGTTGTCTAAAAATTAAACAGCCCAATATAGAAGATAGCATTATTATTTTCAAATTTGCCTCTAGGTTCCACTCTCAGTACTATATTTTTTTGTTTAAGAAATCTAAAGAAGATCGTTTCTAAAGGTTTTGTCACTTGTTTATTTTATAGAAAAAATTTTAGCCCACTGTGACAGGGCGGAAGCCCTGCACATGGGAAATATGTCATTTATTGTATATTTTTGGGTTAATTCTTATAAATAGATTGATTCAATTAATTGTTTAACTGCTGTGGCGCTGTGCATGGAGCAGCAGCTGAAAGCAATCAGCTTTTCCAGCAGGCAGGTGGGCGTGTCTCAGCGGAGCGTCAGTATAAAAACATAGCGATCACTATGATCGGGGCTGCTGCAAGGCCTGACGTTTTCACGGCACCTTTCATTCATAGTTTGTTGTATTGTTTTATTTTGGGTGTTTCTACAGTCTTCTGTCCTCTGTACGATACCATTGCTGGTAGTGTCAGAAGACATTATTGTTTTCTTTTGTTTGTTTATGTGTTAACAAATACTGAGCGCCATGGTGCTGTGTTTCACTGCACTTCTGTGTCTCTGTGCCGCCATTCCGGCTCTCACCTGCCTGTGGAACAACATGTGAGAATGCCACACCCACACACAAATATATTGTTATACAAGGCAAGAAATCAATAATTCTGTACTGTCCAGTCAATAGTATGCCTCTTCTGCTTTCACTGGAGCTGTCACAACTAGTTTTTTTTTTTTTTTTGGACACATGACTAGTCACCCTTGTCCTTGATAATTAATTCACCGATCAGTCGTTAGTATAACATAAAAAAGGTTTTCTATAAGCCACTAAGTCCTGTACGAGCTGTCTGAAATACTAGCCCTGGGTGTTAGCAAGACCACATTATTATTATATTATTATTATTATTATTTATTATATTATTTTATTATTATTATTATTATTTATTATTATTTATTATTAACTCACCCTTAAACATGAGGTGGATTTTTCCGTCTATTTTAATGTCCTTTAAACAACCACAAATAAGGCTGCAAACTCCTGTAGTTTATACAAATGTAAATGTTTGCTGCTACTGCTACTGCAACTACTACTATTGCTAACAATAATAATAATAATAATAATATAATAATAATAATAATAATAATAATAATAATAATAATAATATAATAATAATAATAATAAAGATGTTACTGTCATATATCATACATTTTAAAGGCTGGTACTGCAACTCCCCTTGATTTATTGACACTGACAGACAGCTGTAACAATGTTTGCTTCGCTGTGTAAGGTATCGAAGTGTTGCAACCGTTCCCATGTTAGGAAGCACATTACACGTTCTTACTTTATACTACCCACTGAGAGCTTTCTCTCTCAGTGGTGTAGCCACCCAGACAAATCACTAGCAGACTGAGTGTCACAGTCACATAACCTCACACAAAAGACCTAGGACACCCTGCATGGATACGCAGCGAAGAATACTGGCAACACTGAAACACATTCTCTGGTAGCTCACACAAAACAAATCCTGCAGCTGACAGCATAATTCACAGAATACTGAAACCCACTCCGACTTGAGGGCTAACTTCCAAATTTTTTTTTTTTTTTATCCAGCTCCATTTGTTATAAATGGAAAGGAAATAAGAATTTTTTGGCTAAATGTATTTTGAATGCAGTAGAGCCTGACATAGACTCATCTGATCATACACACCCCTATTACTGACTACTAGAAATGTGTTTCCTTTTTTTTCAGTGAACATGTGCTATGGTGGAACCATGGTAAGAAAATACTGTTCGTAACACTTTTCTATAAAAGCCATTTTACATGAGTCAGCATGGAGTACTGCACCTTATTCCTAATCAAAAGTGACTTCATATTCCACATTGACAGTGAAATTATCATGAGTACATACAGAAGCAAGCTAAAGCAGGTATATTAATAACATATATCCCCCACACAGCTTTACATTCAAAATAAGAGCTATAGTATCAGTATGATGAAAAAGTTGATGACCATAACATAAATCATCATTATTACAGAATAATATAGAGTAAGAATTTGCAATTAAATATTTAATCACAAGTTGATAAGAGATTATCCAGATTTATGCAAAAAAGTGTGACACACAGACACCTCCATAAGGGCCCAGAATATAATATTCTCAATAACAACCCAATTTCATGACAATTGAATATCCGGTTCTCCCCCCACAGGACAACTTCAGAATCTAATACTCTCAAGAACTTAAACTAAATCATGTTAAAACCATGTTTCGTGATGATTAGGTAAGGGACTTGAAGTGTGACAAACGTACTGCCAGCCGCAGATAAAAACATCTGTTAACAGTTTCTATCCAAACATGCCAAAGTATTATACAGTAATTAGGGGTCTTATGAAAAATTATTATTATTATTATTATTATTATTATTATTATTATTATTATTATTATTATTAAACACAGCACGTATCAGCCCAATGTGGTCCATTTTAATTATCTAAACAATGGTGGATTTTAACATCACAAAACAAAATTTATAATCATGAACTTATTTCATTGTACTTTTGCCATATGCAGCAATGTTGATAAGTGGTTCAATAAATGTCACCAGTAAAAATGAAGTTCAAGAGCAGCTGTATTAAGATCAGGCACTGTAGGAGCATTAAAACGGACTACAATTTGTCTCGACCAAAAAGGTAATGGGCTGCCCCAAGATACATTATTTCAACTGCTTGTATTCTGGTCACATTCTTCAGCAAAATAAAGTCTGGAAATGTCTCTTTGTGTGGTAGTAAAAACTTCTACCTATTGCTGTATTGTGTGTAAGATCATCAATTAAGGTTAACTTTTCTATAAATTCAGTCAAGGATTACTAATTCCAAATTTGTTTCAGGTTCAATTTTTTCAGGTTCAAAAAACTCTGTGTGTTTAGTTGTCCATTTAAGTAGTCTTAAAAGGTTATTCAGAACTTACCATAAAATACCTTTTCTAATGGGGTTTGCCACTTGTTTAATTTATAACAGTCTATGCAAGGGCCATGCTTTAGATCTTTGTTATAAAAAAATTCTCACCAGTACTTTTATAGGTAACCCTCTTCCTCATCTGTGTCTATGTAAACAAATACAATAACAAATGTATAGCTTTTAACAAAAAGCAAGATACAACATTTGGAACCAGAAACAAAGGAATGGCAAACTCAAAATACTAGATCCATGTGATGATTCTGAATTAGCACTCACCATTCTAACCATCATAATGTAAAAAATTCAAATTAACACAAAAAGGTATTAGGTCAAAAATGATGTGTAAAAAGCGGCCACTTTGTAATATATGCTGATAAGAAAAGGGCATCAAATCATTTATTGGAAGTTATTTGGTTCCCATGGACACATATTAAATTATTGAAATAATGACTACTTAAACTAACATGTTTAATAACCAAAGGCACTGTGGTGGTCTACAGTAGCCAACCCTAATTGATCGTGGTGTCTTTGACTTTCTCATGTAGCCAATGCTATTTTATGTGAAATGAGACATCAATCCAACAGGACCCACTAGCCCTTGGCGAGAAGGACTGGCTGTTTATCAGGTTCACACCCTCACAGTATCTGGTGAATCATCATTATTTTAACATGTGTTATCTTTAACACAACTGTCTGGTTGCTTTTTGTTACTTGATCAAAAGAGGCAACGGAATTAAAATGTAATCCTAGGTCTTCATGTCTTTAAATGTCTAGTTGCAGAATTACATTGGTATTGTTTTGGGGCTGCTACTGTACAAACTAGTTTATGCTTGAGAATTGCACAGTGAAGTAGATGCCTTGCTCTGCAAATGCACTAAATGGCAGGAGTGTGGTTTCCATACACCTTGAGAAAATACTACACAATTTCACACCAAAAAAAAACATTTACCCCTGAACTAAGTAAAACATTTCAGTATACGTGGACCCATTACCTCAACTCAATCATTCAGTAAACGAAACCATTATAGAGCATGTGGCATATTGACAAAATATTTCATGTTTGGCATTTTAGTATGCTCTGCTAGGAACTGGATTGAAAACCTGTTACAAGTTTATCAAAACTCCAACTCAAAAACCCTTCCCTTGTTAGAGTTGTTGAGAACTGTCAGATCAAATCAATCATACAGTGGTAAACAGTGAATGCATTCCTCTGCCATGACTGTTACCAGACTTGGATGAATTGTGCAAATATGCTGAAAATTAACAGTCTAACTAAAAAGATATATTTTCTTTAACAATACAACCTGAAAAAAAAAACAAAAAAACAGATGGTGCATAATCAGTGTTTCATTCGCTTTCATAGATTTTTCACACTCACACATGGCCATAACTTCCAATGAAATGTCACTTCCTTTATACATCGGAATTCCTCAAAGCACCCTTTAAACCATACACAACATAAAGCAAAAATAAGGGTCACTATAGAGCAGGTACCAGCACATTAAATATCCCAGTTCAAAAGCTCTCTAATACAAAGGGATCTTTTTTGCACTAATAAAGGCTGGATTGGCAAGCTATTTAAATCTTTGTCTGGATTCACATCCAATAGGCCAAACCAACCATATCAGTCCTTTGTAAGAAACTTTCATTCTGAACAAGCGCATAATAATGAAGCTGGGTTCAGAACTAGGGCTTTATAATACATTGTAATTCAATCAAATTCAATCTTTTTTTTTCTTTTAATTTTAACAAGATTCCTACAAAAACTGTCATTGAACGTGGTGGATAATTACTGTTAAAAAATTAAAAATGCCTTTGTATTTCAAATATATAATTTAAAAAACAAAATATTTTCAAGAAACGAGAAACAGAAAATAAAGTAACATCTAACATAATTTTGATATTTTTTAAAAAATAATAATAATTAAAATGTACCAAAACTGTATGGGTAAATTCAAGTACAAATTCTTACATTTTGATTACCCAACTACTGGCTTCCTTTTGTACAATCTGAGCACACCAGCAGGTAGGCAAAATCCTGGGCAACTGGAAATGATTCTAGGTACAGGGATGTAAAAAATGTTGTCTGCACATATGATCTTGACATTCATTCACCACCTATAATTCACAAAGGATGCCACTTCAACACCGCCATTTCACTAAACTGAATTAAATATTTGTAAAATATGTATGTTCTTACTCTTGCCATGCTAAACATGACCTACCAGTATATTGACACAGCCTATAGATTATTTGGCCTTTTCCATTACTTCTTCTTAACCCTATTTTACAGTAAATACATGGAGACCATTAATTAATATGTATGTAAATATAGTAGTCCACAACCAAACTCTCTTCTCATGAAGGTCATGATACGTGATTATTTGGTTTCAAAGATACTGATTCACACTAATCTTGAATTACCTGTACCTTACCTAAGGTAAAATTAGGTAGTCGGTGATTAGTGATAACTGGGGTCTGTGTAACCAACTGATAGGTGCTTAACTTAATGCTCCTTCAAAAATATATTGAATTTGAAATAAATGAGCATTAGCTTTTGGTTCTTAAGAAAAATATCTTTCAAAAGCCTCTTCAGTATGATTTAAATCATTCATAGGTGTACAGTACTGGCTGTGAGTTTTGGGTGTGGGTTAGGTTTAACATTTCAAACAGTTTATTAATAATAATAATAATAATAATAATAATAATAATAATAATAATAATAATAATAATAATAATTTTTTCACAAGACTCCTAATTATTATTTATTATTATTATTATTATTTAGCTCAAGGTATAAAATGTATTCACGTCAATGTAACAAAATTAACTGATACATTTAGTAATTGTTAATTAACTATAGGCTACTTTAACAGTTATATGACACAGATCATAATCATCATAATGGGATGGGAAAACAAGCTTTTGGTAATGCCACATGCATGTAACATGAAGCGATCATGTGTGATATAAACAACAACCTTGTTATTTAGATGAGTACCTAGTTTTTGACAAATGCTATAAACAGCCAGGTCAGATATTACTGCTATTATGCGTTTATGTTAATCCTGGCAGTTTAAAAAACGCTAATATAAATATGTATTACAAATATTCTATTGATCATATAGTCTGGTGGGAAAAATAAATGTTGGGAACTAAACTGATACATTATTCCAGCATACGAACTTCCAAGCAAACCGTTGTCAGTCTGGCTCAGACAAAATGATCGCCATTCGACAATGTGAACCATGTTAATGCTGCGTGATATCATGTAAAAATACATTATGTATTGGTATTCAGTGTCAGAGAACATAACCTGCGATTTTTGTTCCTTACCCATTTCACAGATGATGAGAAGCTGACAGAGCGCCAGAAAGCTTCTTGAAATTGACACTTTCATATTCTTCCTTTCCAAGACCTGGACCTGGTTGAAATTTCTAAGGAAACTGAGTTTGCAGACAGAGAAACGTATTCCCAAGACTCGTGAAGATGCTATACTCGATTCATGCCGGTGGTAGTTCCTTTTTTCCCCCCCTTACTCGCTGTTGCCTGGAGTATCGCAGCCTGGAAAAGACAGCAGCACCAACAGTCTGTGAATGAGAGGAGAATGAATGTGAATGTGCGCCGCCCACAACATTTTTCACACAACACCACCGCGACACCATTGCAACATCCACAGGAGGAGCTACGCTCCCCATGCATCTGGTGGTATTTAGCAGGAAAAATAAATCCATCCATAGTTCTCCTTGGAAAACGTTGGTTTGACAGAGCCTTTCCAATCATTAAACTAGACTGTCATTGCTTGAAACATGCCGTGCCTATCAGCCTGGATACAGTAGCCAGCATTATCCATTATGTATAATATCAAACTACACTGCAAAACAAATATTCAAACAATGAAGGTGAAATCAGTTCATCACATTATTTGAGACGTTCTGGCATTTTAAAAAGTACAACAGAGAGTATGCTGAGGGTGATGCCATTAAAGGCTGAATAAGAGCAAGGAGCTATGACCCAAATGGGGAATTAGCAATGACCCTGAAATCTATAGAGCTATCAAGTGGACCTTGAGTTATAACATAGTAAATGGTGGTAAACGTGTTCTTTTTAAGAAGAGAAACACTGAACAGTCAACAATTAGGTATGTCATTAGTCAGACTGACCACACATGCAGTTGCAAAGTTTATGAAATATATTTATACTTCTTTTTGTAAGAATTTCAGTCTATAATGAAAACTAAAATGCATTCTGCCATTTGCATAACATTATCAAGCTCAGGCGGTCTTTTTCTTGCAGATAACTTGATGATGGGCCCATGTATTGGACTTTCGACAGAGACTACTGGAATTCTTTCTTCACTGGTCTATTGAGCCTTGTGCAGGTAGTAGCGTTTCCCAGCCAGGATATTGACAAAAACAAAAGCACATTCAGAACCTGACCTTCTATCCCTGTTATTTTTATTGGTTAAGTATCAGGAGATTCTGCTGTTGGCGTACACAACTATTTAACAGTTTAACCCCTGCGCACCTCTTGGCTGGACTAAGGATTTCTTACTGTCCCCAAAACAAAACTGCCATCTACACTTTCCAGGAATCATAGTTATTCGTTGCTTTCTATCTTCTACTCCAACCCCTCACACCCATATGCCTAAATGATATCCCCGAACTTATCCAGCTTCCTTTCTACTGTTCTATTAACTTCCTCCAACAACAAACAGAGATCCGTGTCTACCGTCATTTTCTCAGAGGCTTTTGGCCACTTAACTCTTTACTGGTACCCAGTAAGGTTCCTTTCTCTCCTAGGCTGGTTTATCTGACTAGACTCACCAGGATAATTGGTTTCATCCCTAGTGGAACACTACTGTACTCTCTATAACTGTGTAGCTATATCCTGCGAACTGTGGTGTACATCCTGTGGCCGGATTTCACTCGTTTGACTTGACCGGCTGTGTAAGAAGTATTGATCAATGCGAGGCCTCTGCTCCCTCAAGCATATCTTTCTCCCTTGATGATGCTTCAGACTCCTGATCTTTGTCACCTTGGTCCAGCCACAGGTACAAACTTGGAGTTCCACATTTTGTCCCAGAGCTCTCAGTTATTATGTGTTCCAAAAACAAGTCAGTATGAGACTACTCATTAAACTGGACAATCTTGTTTGGTAATACGCTGTCAACACAGTACTTAATTAGTGAGACATAACTCATTTTTGATTCCCTGTGGCATAACGTTTGTGACAGTGTTGATAAATCAATCAATCTTTTGATTGATGGATTTAAAACAAAAACACCTTACTAATAATTTATTGAATTGGCCCAAAACGGTGAGGTAAATTGCAGTTCTCAAATACTAATTGAAATAGATATTTCACATTAGTGGAGTACTACAGATTACCATAGTTTCCATTTGTTAATATATCACTGTATAAATATTTAAAAAAATCCAATCCAAGATGTTTCTTTTTTTTGTCTTTTGTAACACAACAGATATCTTTAAAGTGTTGCAGTGCAGTCTCTGGTATCAGCCTCCATCATCGCAGTTCTGGTTTCTGTGTGAAGGAAGCATTCCAGCAAAAAATCTGCTAGCTGGCAATGTTTTCTAAGGAGCATCCCATTCCCAACCACACCTGGGTAAGATGTTACTAACGATAACACAGTAAAACGGGTCAGTATACAAAACAAATCGTTTTTTTCAATATTTTTCAAATAGTGTTACGTTTGGGTTAATAGTAAGTAAGCAATTTGTTATTACAATTATCAAAACATATGGAATGACACATTTTACTTATTCTTTTTTGTCAGTACTTTGCTTTTCTCATTTATAAGAAAACCTATGCCTAAAGAGGTGCTGTAAAGCAAGTCAGCTGGGAAAATAGCAATGAGCTTGCTTTTGCATGTTTCTCCTTGCCAGAAGCTATTGACTAACTTCTATCTAGAATTTTTCCCTGTTTGTCATCAACATTTGTTTCACAAAGTGAACCTTCTGGCAACATAACTGCAAAGATATCAGCAAATGTATGGTAGAAGACACAATTTTCTATTCAACTTTTTTTAACATTTAAGTTCTGTACTAACTTTTAGGAACTTTGGAATTAAATTAGATATCAATAGCCTCACATGATCACTAGGGAGACCTGTGTTGGCCATGGAACCAGCCTGGCATGACGTCAAGGAAGTAATTGAGCAACAGGCTGCAGGTTCGGCTAGTTATGGGTTAAAAAGAGCACCGCTCCAGTCATTCAGGTTGGTTCTCTGACCTGAAGGCCTGGCTGTGGTTTGCCTATGCCCTGTTCCCCGTCTGTGCTGGATCTACAATATTATATATATATATATATATATATATATATATATATATATATATATATATATATATATATATATATATATATATATATATAATATAGTATATATGGTACAAGGTTTACCATGTCAATGATATTGTTGTTTGTTGATATGGTAAACTTACTTTCTAATGACCCTGTATATATATATTAGAAAGTAAGTTTACCATATCTACGAACCATATCATTGACATGGTAAACCCTGTAATACAGGATATCTTGCATAAATGTATCCAGAAAACAAAACTGGCAGCACAATAACATGAGACGACACTCCAAGGATCCCACATATTAAGAGTATACAGCTAGCTGCTATTCAGCATTAGCTTCAGTGCCATGACAACAGATTCAATTAATTACAATAAAATAGCCTTGCTTGTTACTTTCTTTTTTTTTGTAATGATACAATTTGAATATTAATTTAAGCATCTATATCAACATTATACAGTTTTACAAAAAAAAAAAAAACAGCTTTACACTTTAGATTTTATAATAGAAATGGTTCCAGAATGAACTGAACTCTTCAAATACAAGCTATTACAGCCTTTTATACAACAAAACAAAGCATGTTCAGAAATAAATGACTTTGAATTCTGATTTTCTTATCTTAAATACAAGCAAATCCTATATTGTATATACAGCTTATTACATTATAGGCACATAAAGTTGATGTTTTTTTTAATGTCTGCTAATTCTTCTGCAGTAATGGAGAAATCATTAATATCATATATCTTAACCCTTGGTTATTTTACAATTGATACATATTTACTCTGATACCTAGGTAATCAGAATGCATTCAAGAAACTGGGAATTGATGTACCCAAGGCTGTATACTGTAACAATCCTCTACATTAAATCATTGTCGAATAACATTTCATAATATTTTAAGGCTTTCGTGAGATTACCCATGCAACTGTAAAAAAAAACAAAAAAAAAATGAAACTGACAGAAAAATTGTAATTTTTACTGGGAATCTACTAATTGTATTTAAAGGTGTAATTTTTAAATACTTTATGTCTTTGTTTTAGGTTATGAAGTTATTATTCTCTGTTTTCCTATAACTATTTTTTTCTAAGTATATTTTAAGCAGAATCATCAATATTAGTCCAGAAAATATTACAGTCTAATTAGAACATGCATATTGACTGTTTTTCATTAAGTTAAATTACATGGTGCAGAAGGTTGGAAGTGCTTAAAATGCCTGTAAACTTGTATTTAGATTCACAATTCTGTCCAGTAAATAGGTTTACTGTTTAATTTATGAGATGACCCTCATTAAGAAAAATGTAGCTTTCAAGATTACAATGAACGAAACGCGGTGTAGCACATAAAAAATGTTCCTGTGTTGCCTAGCAACTGACAGAGTGTAGGCATATCACTGTGGTAGAGCTGAGTTAACTGCTGCACATGGTTATAAAATTAACCTAAGTTGATCCCATTTACTACACAAGTTACTGCTGATTCAAAATTACCTTCATTGTGGTAGTGCTTCCAAGTTGAAATCCTACACATTGTGATAGTGCAGAAACTCTTGATTCTCTTTCATTGTTAGATATGTCCCAAACCCCATTCCTTCAACACATACAAACACATAAGAAAGTAACCAGCTTCTGTTGATTTAGTACACATATAATAAGAAGCCAAATAGCAACCTGGAAGGCATGGTGTTCTGCATTACATCAAAAATATTCAATGAATTAACAAGGAGATACATTTTCCTATTTATGCTGGTGCTTAATAAATCTGGATAAAAATGAGTATTGGTATTAAAACAAAACAACAACACCATAGCAGAACATATATTATATGATCTTATTGCCAGCTGTAAAGCTATTCCTTCGCTGGAATTTCAGTAGTAGCGACCTGAGACAACAGCACAAACTTCCTTTTCTTTGAATGTCAAACCTAACAATAGAAATCGTAAATGCTTATACAATGTGTACATTTTACAGAATCTCCTCTCGCAAAGTTCCTTAATAGAGGAAACTGTATGGTCATAAAGAGTGAATTAACTTATTAAAGCACAATAAAATTAACAGCTTTATTGTATATAATGTTGTGAATACAGTAAAGCTGTTAATTCTATGGTGCTTTAATAATTATGCTTTCTTGTTTTTATAAAATACTGATTTTTGTTTTTTTTACTGGGGGTATTTAATTAATTCTACAGTTGCTAATGACTGCAGTTAAATTTGCAAATATATTCAGCTTCTGAGTGTGAGGATCCAACAGCTATAGACCCTGAAGAATATTAGCTCCCTTCTCACATACTCTGTCTGGTCTGCTGAGAGCTGTCCATTGTAACCTCGTACAACAGTTTCTTTGGCATCTCTGTAGCTTAACACCAAAGGAGGCCTTGCTTCAATGGAGGTTTCTTAGGGGGAAAAAAGGACATTTTGTGTGCGTCATAGAAGGGACAATCTAATCCTCTTTCCTGGTACATCTGCTCTGGCAGTTTTGCTCTACAAATCAAAAGGCATCTTATTAATTAAACCTCCTTTTCTTTCATTTTTATTCAGCTTGTGAAATGTGACCAGGGTTTATAAAAAAATTTAAAAAAAAAAAAACCCTCCAGACATGTTTGAGATGCAGCTATCCACTAGAAAGCAATTCTCACACTGGTAAGATGAACATCTTTAGAAACAATCCTTACATTTCTCATGTAAATTATATTAATTTATTTATATTAGTTTACAACAGATAATATTGAACTGTGTGGCAGTATAGACCATTAAAACCATTAATATTTTTCAGGAAGGGATACTTGGCTGCTTCAGCCCTGGATTTCCTGTAGTAGCTTTAAAAATCTCAGTCTTCTGTTTGATGAGCTAATCCTTGGCCTTAACTAGGATACGCATTAGCTCGCAGTGGGTGGGTGGATTTTGACAAGAGTGACTGTATTGTATTGTTGTTTATGGTATAGATAATATTTAACTAGACGTAGTTTTACTAATGTAGTTACTAAAAAATTGATTTTACTTTCATATCTTATTTAACGTTGATTCACAATAACAGGTTTTAAAAATGCATTTTCTTATGCCTTGTTAGCTTTATCAGTTGCTATTTTTGTCATGAATATCTTTTCTTTGCTTTTTTTATTTTAATTGGGGATTTGCATATCTTTCATGCACTACACTATAGCAAATGGTACCATAACATATATACCACCTCCTGCAGTAAAGGTCAATTGCAGTGGACTGGCAGCAATTACTCGAGACAGCCGTGCCCCTAATAACAATTTTTAATTGTGCCATTTTTTTTCCTCTAAAACTGTATATTCTATATAATAAGACAAGAACATTACAAACTTAACACGACCCCCTTGCAAGTGAGGCCATTGTCTCAATGGGTTAACACACTCACTCACACACCTGCATCATTAACCCACAAATAGACAACTCTACTGCAACTAACTTGTTGAGAATTCTTTACCGTGTAACTATATGTGTTATTTAGGTCACCATAAATAAAATGTTTTCAAGAGCTCAACTCAATACTGGAACAAGTGGTTACCCCCAAAGGAAGAACCAAAAAAAGAAAGCTGGTGTAGATGCTTTATATCCAACAAAGTAAAGAAATTGGCGACATCACAAGAGACTACTATTAATCCAGTTCTGCCATTCAAAGGACTGTAGAACATAACAACAAAAACAGGTTATATAAAATATATAATACATTGACATTACATACTGTATATTCAGATAATACATACAATTATTTAGCAGTCAAACTGTATGATTATAAATCTTGTGAAGACATGTCAGCTTGAGGACACGATCCTTTAAATGACTGTAACAGCCATGCAGACTCCATGACAAATTCAAAACACAATTCACACACCTCCATGGAGCATTTAATCAAGTTATGTTTTCCTAGCCCATTTTTGAATAAGGACAGATTAATGAAATAAAAAATGTCTATTCTTTGCCTTTCGGAGGCTGCTATTTACAACCTTTGATTCTCTAGAAATTGACAGTACGAAGCCCTTCACAGGAGGAAAGACACCTTGTTTTGTGGTCTTTTGATATTCCCAATAAATTTACACAGAAACGTCTGTACTGCAGCAGATCTTCTGTAAGTGGGCGAAAATAATTCTGCCAAGCAAGAGGAACAATGAATTGTTAAAATTACAGGCACAATATATCTGCTGGTATCTGATTAATTTTTCTTGGAATTGGCTGCTCTGATTTGTAAATGTATTTTTGCATTTAACATTTTATTTTCCGAAATCCGATTTTCTCTTAGAAACTTCTTGTGACACAGCAAGTGCCTTTAACGTATATTTGAGTGGGAAGATCAAGGGAGTTCAAATCCCTTGCCCTTTAGGCGACATTTACCAGTTCAAAAGCTATCAAAGGGCAAAGTTTGTTTTTATTTATTATGCAATATCTGGAAAGTAGGCCTCCGACTACATGGTTTTCAAACTGTGCAAATTCTAATTCATGGATTCATCAAAACAGTAAAAAAAGAATAAAAAGCTAAAATATATTGCAACATTAGAAATACCCAATTTGTTTAAAATCTAGCCATGTGATTAATGTGTCATAAACTCATACATACTGAATTGCAGTTAAAGTCATATTCATGTGTAGCCGCTAGATTTAAAATGTTTGATTTTTTAAATTACAGATTGTTAATTGTGTATTATCGTAAGCAGATAAGATGCACCCCTTTCAATGCACTGTAAACTACACAATATTCAGACAGTAAATGGAAACAGATTTGTAAACATTGCAAAACATACCGGCACATTTTGATCTACAGTATTATTAATGTGGTAGAAAAAGTCACGAAAGAACAAGTGATAGCCTATAAGTACATACAAGTCTTGCAGTATGTCAATAATTAATCATTTTCATTATGTCAACTGCTGCTCACATCCTAAATAATTCATGGAGCTGGCAAGAAGACAAAACACACTTCAACATGACAATGCCCATAAAGGCAACTGGAGAAGAGAGTAAGAAAAGTAAATTAAAACAAGTTGAGAAACCTCCACTAGCTTCATCAGTGGAAAAGGAGAGCAGACATTCCCACAGCGTTATAGTATGTGTTCACGCTGCATTAATGGAAGAAATCATTAATATCATACATCTTAATTAAAGGGCACGTAATATTTTTTTTATCATTTTTTAAATTTATTTTTTAATATAAATATAAAAATATTGGACATTTTTTGCAATTCAACATCAAGAGACCCGGCCCTCTACTTACATTTCATTAATGAGGTAAACATTTTAATTAAAATGGAGTATACAGGGTAAATTGTACTACATGTTCTCATCGTGATCAATAAAGTTGTTTCAACTCAAATAGTGTCACCTAGTGGTAAAATAAAACAGCTCAACAACTACTGGAACTTCAAACAAAGTCAAATTATCGACACATACATAGTACAGTTACATATATAGTCAGGATTCAGGCAATGAGCACTGACAAATTACCAAAGAACCAAATGAAAAGTTATTTCGGTGTTTGAGCAAATTATTTTGCTAAAATTGCTTTGACTATATCAAACAAAGAGAAAAGTACAAAGGAAGAGACAGCTTATTTGGTCTCTGAGTAAAGCGATATACTCAAATTGTGAAATATGCTTTGAGCAAATGTACAGTTCCTGAACAGATTTTAAAGATGCTGCTCAATCTGCAATTAGCAATTAATTGCAAGGTGTTAAATATAGGCATCAAGTGAAATACAATTTTTTTAATACAATTTATTTTATTTTTTTTATTGAATGAACATGAAAGCAGTAAATTATATTGATAAGAAACACGTCATTGATTCATTATTTATGTATTTATTATTTATGCAGGAAGTTAACCCATTGAGACAACGGCCTCACATGCAAGGGGGTCGTGTTAAGTTTGTAATGTTCTCGTCTTGTTCTTTACAATATACAGTTTTAGAGGAAAAAATTTACAAAATTAAAAATGTATTGTTTTATTTATATTGTAAGACTACTGCATACACAGTATTTAAATTGCAAAATCAAATGCCTTTCCACGCTTGTCTAATCAGTTTTTTAAGCGAAAGAAAGAAAAAAGAAAGAAAAGTATGCTTATTAAATGTTTATAATATTCTCATAAATAGAACTACCACTTTTTAGAAAACAGGTTTTGCAGCCCCGATGAGCACCAGAGTGGCGCGTCTGTGGAATAAAGACAGAGACTGCTTTTTGACAACAAAAAAGCCTTCTTTTTAACATACGAATCACTGGATTTGTTTTTGCAAAGCTTGTTGCTGTGGCATTTAGAATTGCACTGAACTCCCTTACACACACAGATGCTCGTCTTTGCTTGACAAAAAAGCCTTGCATAGCCCTAGAAGCAGCTGCTACTTCTGCTGTATGAAGTGAAAGTTTGTTTTCTTTGGGTACTTTGTCCAAATTAGGAATTAACTATCAGACAATTGAAATTCATTCCTACTGTATCCTTCAGCAGACCTAAGGCCAAAGAAGCTGTCTCTTCTTTTGTGTTTCTGTTCTTTGCTTGTTTGGTATTTTACATTTCGCAAATTTGATTACATCACTTTACTCAAAGGCCAAAGAAGCTGTATCTCCTTTTGCATTTCACTCTTTGTTTGTTTGACATTTTCCATTTTGCAATTTGATCAAAATAATTTGTTCAAAGACCAAAATAACCTTTCATTTTGTTCTTTGATAATTTGTCAATGCTCAAATCGTGAATTTTTTTAAATTGCGTTATTTTTGTCATCATTGACTGAATTCTGGCTATGAGTGTATGTGACAGGGTCTTCCTCGAGTCACGCGTGTGGGTAGCCGCTGTTCAAGCATACAGAGAGACTGAGGTGGTGTTGAAACGCCGGCACAGGCGCGCAGGATTTATTAACAAAAACAGAAAACGAAAGTAAAATAAAGGCGGTCATGTGACGTTACCAGCGATGGTAACGCACAGAGGACAAATACAGTAAACCGTACAAAAAGTGCAAAATAAAACACAATACCCCAAACTATAACTCAAAAAGGTGCCGTGAAAACGGCAGACCTTGCAGCAGCCCCGATCACAGCGATCGCCATGCTTTTATATTGACGCTCTGTTGAGACACGCCCACCTGCCTGCTGGAACAGCTGATTGCTTTCAGCTGCTGCTCCACGCAGACGGGTAATCGTCCCCAGCGGAGCGCCACAGCAGCTAAACAATTAAATCAATTGTAACAATTAACACAAAAACATACAATAAACTACATATTTCACTGTGCAAGGCTTACGCTTTGCCACAGTGTAACATACACATTTTTTATGTGAAAAAATGTAGGTGATATGAATGACACTTCATTGAACATACATACGTTTGCACACATAACTTTAACATGCATTTCATGGGGCGGGAGCCAGGGCTGCAAGAGGGAGCTTGGCCTCTAGAACAGGGGAGAGAGAAAAGGATGGCCCAGACTCCAACCAAGAGCCTACCCTATCGAGTCAAGGCTGGCCCTATCGGCCTCCGGGCTCCTGAAAACACAAAGTCCTCTGACTTCTCGGAGAGTCGTTATAGCCGATGCCTCGCGACTGGGTCCCAGTGACCAACTGAGTTCGACACTCAGAGGACAGAACGGCTCATACGAAGCCTTGACGTAAGGAAGAATCTGAATGAACACAAATAATTGTTAGTTATGGGACTCGAGTGCTAAGAGTATCAGGGCCACGTCCCAGAAGGATAAACGAGGATATAAGACAGAGCCTTTCTTGAGGCAAGATATAGCGCATGAGCTGCAAAAGATAGTGTGGCGGTGGTCCCCTCTGACCACACGAACAGCCTGTGGAGTTACTGGAACTCTAGGCCAGGGAAGTGAGACTCACGATCCCCCCAAAAGATGGACCACCGGCTCCCCGCTGAACCCGCTCCTGTGAAGACAAAAACTGCATGCCAATGTATAATATAAAAGCAAGAAGAGACAAAGAATGACAAGCAAAATATCTAAAAATAGATGGTTAGTGGAACAAGCTATGTGACAGTTATTTGCTTGGCAGAGAGGGAAAAAACTCTTCTATTAGGGGAAAGTCTCTGGTGGTCCTGGCAGAGAGGGTTCCCCCACTCCGGGCATGCTAGCTATAAACTGGTGAGCTGTAGTAATATTGCATGGCAATGATCAGATGTAGTTGACTACTAAAGACCAGTTTTTGTTAAAGTGGGGGAATATCTTGTTCTGAGCTTCGAAGTTGCCCAGCCTGTTGCTTAAGAGGAGCGAGTGGATGGAGAGAGGCTGCTAACATATAGGTTTTTGCCGATAGGAGGAGGTTGGAGAGGGTTGGGTTTATTAAAGATGATCTGCTAGAATGGCAGTACTTGGAAGGTTGCTGCTGGAACTAGGCTGTAGAACTTGGCTACCTGAAGACAAGATAAAGCATCAGCTGCATTATTATAGATGCCTGGAAGATGGCAAACTTGAATGAGGAAATTATGGGAAACTGATACCCAAACTAAATGGCAAAGTAGTTGTATAATAAGAGTGAAGGATGATCTGCCTTTATTGATAATGTGAACGGTTGACTGTTTTTTGCAGAAAAATAATATTGATTTTTTGGACCAAGAATGCGAAATTAATGGGAATTGCCAAATTAAAGTGTCTGAGGACAGATAACAGGTTGCGTTTAGAGATTGATTTTGAAACTTGGAAATTGTTAGTGAGCTGACAAATTCACTCCAGTTTGTCAAGTGGGAGGATGGTTTCAAATTTGACGGTGTTCAGGGTGATTCAGAGGAATTCCAGTCGGGTTGCTGGGTGATGGTTTTATCTTCAGAGAGTGGGGTGCCTACCGAAGAATACAGCGATCGCAGATTGGAGATTGCTTTAGGGGGGCGGGGGGTCTAAAGGGGGGATATAAGAAGAATATCATCTAGGAGATGGAGAAGGAAAGGCACTCAATACGTGTTGACAAAGGATCCAGCAGAGGGCTTCAGACAAGGTGTCAAATATTTTGGGGCTGCTGCGGCAACCGAAGGTAAGTTGGGTGGCAAAATAGTAGTTACCTTCCCAGTAGATCCTGAACATGTGGTGGAGAGAGGGATGAATAGCCATTACTTTAAAAGCATCTGAAATATTCGCTTTTGTGAGCCAGTCGCTGTGGCCTGCTGCTTTAATGGATTTAATAGTGTTGGAAACCGTAATGTAATTGTTGTGGAAGTTTTCACTTTAACATCTGTAAGATGTAGACTCAGTAGAACAGACAAGATTTGAGTAAATAAGTTTAATAGTTAAAGTTTGCAAACCTGAGAACACTCTCAACACACGCAGGTGTTAGGAAAACTGAGCAATGTTCTGTCTACCTAACGCCAGTAAGCATAATATATACCTTATAACCTACAGTTATTACGAGCCAATCACAGAAGCTTAATTCAATATTAGCGGATAGCAACAACTTGGAAGATTAAAATGAGACCAATCATAACAACTTATTTAAATTGCAAGCCCCCCTAAAAAGTAAGTCAGTGACATTTCTTGTGAAGTGCCACGGAAGCAGCTTGCAGTTGCTATAGAAATTGAACTTCCTCTTTCTAGCTAAATATCAGTACTTTTTCAATTCCTTATAGGGGCCACCGGTCCTTCAACTAGAAAGAGGAAGTATGTTCACAAACAACTATCGATAATAACACATGTGGTCACATGCAGTGAAGGAAGGAGGTCCACACAATCGTTCTCCCAAAACAGTCTGTCTTTTAATAATAACAAAAATAATAACAAAACAACAAATAAGTAATACCAACACAAAATAATCCACCCCTTTACCAGCAATGGTATTGGGGGGTCTACAGCAGCTCTTCTTAATAAAAATAAAAAGTAAACAAAAACGGGACTTTGTCCGTCCCCACGTTCTCTGTGCACACAGTGCTCTTGGTGCTGAGAAGAGTGGTGCCGTGAGTGGTGCGGTGCGGTGCTGTGCTGTGCTGTGTTGTGCAGGGACGTGCTCTGTGCTCAGCCGGTCCACGGCTCTTTCCTCCTCTGCAACACAAAACACACGTAATCCAACCAAACAAATCAATCAATACAGGCTCCGGCCATCTAGTTTCATTCCTTAGTGTAAGCAGAGGTTTTGACGTAGCTGCTCCCCTTTGTACCCAGCAAACTCCTCCCCGCAGTCACCGCGTTGCCATGGTTTCCCTAATAGAGGGCTGCCCCGCATCTGACTGCAATGGAATTGTCCTGAGTACTTGCAGCTACGCGCCCCTCCTAATATGGTCACCTTCCAGTTTCCACCTACCACCGAGGTGGCAGCTCTAGGAGGCAGCTTACCTTTCCCCTTACACCGTGTCCTTTCTAATCGGGAGGGAGATTTACAGCATCAATCCTTTCTCTATCTGTCACATACATTATTATTATATGATACCTAATTCTTATAAACCTGAGCATGGAAGCCCTAAACAGTCATATCAGTAGTAACATTAGAGTAGCCTATCAAATTCATATAACTAATATCGTAACTACTTAAAATTAATTTATTATAGCTCCAGCTAGCAGTTTTGTTCCTCCTGACACCATGACCATCTCTGTCTTCTCACGTAGGCTTCTTGCAGTTACAAAAAAGAAAAGAGAAACACGACTATGTTGGACATTTCTGGTCTACTTTGAACTCTCTTCACTTAGCAATAACAGGATGCAGGTGAAGAGTGAAAGGGGAAGAGAAATGTCTAGACTTTAAAAAGTATATATTTTTTATTTCTAAACATAAAGAAAATAAGCTTCAAACTTCTTATTACGTTGGTATGATCCCTTTTTAAGTCACATAGGCTAAGCAAATACATGAATAAACAGCTCAGAAGTTAGTACATAAATTGCACAAGATGTAATTTTCCCACCACATTATGAAGGGAGAATTGATTGTGGGGAATTAGGGCGTTGAGACTGGAAGTGGAACTGCCTCTTGGGGCGGAAAGATTGATGATTAGGCGCTTTTTTCCCCAAATATTTTGCAGGTCACTATTCTGATGGGGCTAATCCTAAGGATGGGGAACGATGGAGCTGGGAAGAATCCTCGGCTTGAATTTGAGACTCTGTGATTTTGGGATCGTAGGAAGCAGAACGAAGATTTCTGCATATGAATGGGACAGAAGGAAGATTAGAAAGGCAGGTGAAGAAACCAAACTGCAGGTCGTCAATCAGATAATCAACAAATTCCCTGTCTGGGTGTTGTTGGAGTGCATTGCCTAGGGCTGGGATGTTGATGGGTGTGGAGACTGACAAACTCACCAAGGGACAGATTTTTAAGCAGACAGGGGTCGTGGAATTTCAATGTGACTGCTAAATCTCCGCAATTGACAACTCTTGATGAATAAATTCTGATGCCGTAATAAGAACAGAAACCAGGTTAATGTCTTTATCTTCAATTATTTGCATTCTGATCAATGGGGAGAGGGCATGACGTCGGGTAGCTGCTGCTGATTGGGAGCTTGAAGTGGATGCTGTAACCAGGTTCTACTCTGGAACACTGATGGATGGGATTGGAGGAGGGGCTGAAGTTGACTGAGCTGAGGCGAGCAAGATGCGGTGAAGGCGGAGGCAGACTGGCGCATGAATGGCGGAAGGAGGAACTGCAGCAGTGCTGGCTCGATTGTCCATGCCATCTATTCAAGTATTAATCTTAACAAGGCATTTGTGAATGGCTGCATGAACTGCTTCATGTCATTCATGATTTTTTGGTGCAGCTCTGCCATGGAATCTTCCGCTGAAAGTAACCGCTGGGCTTCTGCTAAACTTGCAAGTGCCTCTGGGGTGGTGAGGTAAGCGCTTAGAGCTGTTGCTGCTAAGTGAGCAGTCTGATTGCTTCTAGATGGGATTTGGATCCCTTTATCAATTAAAACTTTTAATAATCTGGCTACGGACCAGTTCTTAAAGAAAAGCTGGGTAGGGAACGGAATCTTGTCAGCATTTCTTTTTAGAACATCACGGCTCGGAAATCCCTGGGTCAGGGGCTGAAACAAAGGAAGGAGCTGCTGCTGGATGGATCAGGATGTTCCATGAATTCTAGGTGTCGGAAGAGGAAGAGGTAGGTAGATCCATACTCGGTGTCGGGTCCGTTCTTAGTTCGGTAATCAAGTCGGGAAGTCGTGCTGCGAGTTTTCAAAGCCGAGTTGGGTAGTCGTGCTTCAAGGTCAAAGCCAAATCGAGAAGTCATATGAAAAAAGGGTCAAGGCTGGATCGGGTAGTCAAAGGTTCAGGAGTTGAAAATGGAATCAGGCAAGTTAGACAGGCAAGGTTTAACCCTTTGCGGTCCTGTGTCGGACCAGGTGCGACATTACAATTTTCTTTTTCCAGTCCAATCTCGGACCCTGTCTGACATCATCAAAAAGATATAAAGCACAGGTCTCTAGTCATTTTTTCTCCGGATAAAGAAGGGAAAACTTTTCAATGGCCGAGTGAGACTGATAGGAGCTGAATGAAGCCGAAAAAAGGGCGTATCTGATAGTATCTGACCTGACGTGCCTGACAAGTACTGAATAAATGGACCGCAAAGGTTAGTTCACGATAGTAAATGTAATATTCTCTCTCACTGAGCTATGACTGGGTTTAAATAGGGAGTCAATGATGATAGGCAGGTGAAATTAGGAAGAGGTGAAGTGCTGGCTCACGCCCCTGAACTCCTAAAGTTAACACACAAACACACACAAACATATAATCAAACCAGCAGAAAAAAGTCTTAATGCTTCATATCTCAGAGCACAGTAGTTATATGTATGCTAAACAAATTGCAGAAAACATATTAGCTGTACCACTTACATGATGTGTACTTGTGATATTAAAGATATTAAAACAATGCACACTTTACTAATATACCTTTTTTGTTTCGATGGACAAGTATGGGAAGCATTGGACAAGTATGGTAAAAAAAAACTGTGTGCTCCTTGTCAACAGTGTTTCAGACCCCAGCTAGACCGAACAAATGCTTTTTAGACTGAACAAATGCTTTTATAAAGCCCAATTCCTGGTATTCAACAAGCACTGTTTTGGTCTTAAACAAAGCCATAGACTTGCAGTTCCAAGGAAGCAGAATTAAAAAATTCTATCAATTCTGTGCTTCCATTGAGATAGTCAGTTCCTCAATGTGCTCTTTCTGAAGATCCTGTTAGTGAGCTCAGGCAGAAAATGACAGATTCATTGTAGCCCTCCAAAGAAGTGAACAGTGATGATAGAAATCACAGCACCACATGGACAGATTCAAATAATGGCAAAGGCAATGGAAGAAAGAAAAAAAACCTCAAGCATTATCCTTAAGATTTTCAAGCTAATTCTTTACAAGCTGATTTAATTCATTCATTGTAATAACCAAGGTTCTGGCAATTCTGCATGTCAGTTCTGATATTCCAGGTAGTTCCTCAAGAACTTGGACAATACAGTTATCTAGCACAAACAGCAGCTACTCCCTTAGAGTCCATACTGAGACTTGCACATGAGGCGGCAATATGACAAGTTTTTTTCAGGTCATGCCACCAGGGCTTTTTGACAGATAATATAATGAGCTCATGTTCCTTACACAGCCCAAAGACATGTTTTACTTAAAAGCAGAAGACAAGATCTCAATGATGATGAAAATGCAGCAGGCAATTTAGAAACAGCAAGTAATGTACTGTTATGTACAGTTGTAGTCAAAAGTTTACACACCCCATGAAATTTATAATTTCTAGAAATTTCTCGAAAAAACAAATAACTATAGGAAAAATCTTTTGTAGCAAAAGTTTTACTTTTGTGGATAAGGAAAAAAAGTTACAAGAAATAGAATAAATACAATTATTTAATTTAACAATTTTCTTGCAAAACTCAAAAAATTCTACTTAAAATGTATTCATACACAGACAAGGACAATGAAATTAATAGCTAGTTGAGGCACCTTTAGCAATGAAAACCTGTTTTAAATGATTTGGATATTTGTCAATTAGCTTTTGGCATGATTCTTTAGTAATTTTTAACCATTCTTCAAAGCAAAATTGTTATAGTTGATTCCGCCTTCTTGAACTCATACCAAAGATTCTCAATCAGATTTAGACAGAATTGGACTTTGACTAGGCCATTCCAGAACCTTGATTTTATTCTTCTTTAACCATTCTGAAGTAGAATTGGACATGTGCTTTGGATCGTTGTTGTGTTGGAACGTCCAGTTGCACTTTAAACCAAGTTTTGTAGTGGAGGCCAATATCTTTTGGTATGCTATGGAATCCATTTTACCATGTATTGGAACTAAATTTCCTGTGCCATTCGATTAAAACAACCCCATAGAAGGATATTACCACCTCCATGATTGACAGTAAGTATGGTGTTCTTTTCTTTGTATGCCTCACCAGACTTTCTCCAAAGGTAACGACTCTCAGTGTGAACAAATAGTTTGAGTTTTGTTTCATCACTCCACAAATCCTTTGACCAGAACTCATATCCATCATTATAATGCCATTTTGCAAACTTTAAGCAATGTCCTTGTGACATTTTCCTAACAGTGGCTTTTTTCTCGCCTTGCGACCATTGAGTCCTTCACCATGCAACACTCATCCTGTGGTTGAAATGGAAACCCCAGTCCCTCTTGCAGCCAATTCACTTTGAATATCTTTGGCAGTCAATCTCCAATTGTTATTAACCTTCCTCACAATTCTTCTACTTGTTCTTGGTGAAACAGCCTTCTTTCTTCCAGACTGAGGGAGCATTGTGACAGTACCATTGGGTACTGCTAAGTTCGAAGAAACAATTGTGGCAAACTTGACCCCCACTGCTTTTACAGTTGTGCCTATTTGCTTGGTGCTGGCCAAGGTTGCCCCAATTGTTTCTTCTAACTTAGCTTGTGTTTTTGATACAAGTTACAAGACACAATTGGGGCAACCTTGGCCCCCATTGGTTTTACATTTGTGCCTATTTGCTTTGTGCTGGGCAAGGTTGCCTAAATGGTTGACTAGTTAGGGTTCAAATCTTACCAAAATAATAACCCTACGTTTTAGTCTTGGCACTTTCACTGCATATTCTCTCCGGTCACAGCACACACGCTCACTCAGTCGCACCCAGTTTCTCATTCAAGGTCAGCGCTGGACTGTCTCCAGTCCCCAGGCTCATGCACCCCCTTATATAACCTCTCTGTCACATCCATGCACTGCAACCCCCCAAAACAGCAACACACATTCTCCCCACTCATTCACTCACTCACCCTCCCCATATTAAGTACTGTGTAACCCGTTCACTTTACAATGCATGTAATATAAAAGACAGACAAGACAAACTGAACAGACAACAAGTCATGCAACAAAGTAATTGTTCGGGTCATTACAATATATTTTTTAATTTGAAAGTAAAAATATATGAAAGCATGACGACCTTTATGTACAAAAATTTTCACTAATATACAAGAACTGTTGAGTATTTATTTTTGTTTCATACAGTAGTAAATGGCAGTGTTTATATCTGACAGTGAAAAAGAAATATCAGGATAAGAAAGAAAGAAATATCTATGTATTGATTGATATATTCATTTATTTCAATATTTATTAATGTATTTATTTATTTATGTTTTATACTTTTACCAAATATATAGGCTATCCTTCAGCATAGTTGATTCTCAGAAATGAACGTTCCTTTTTGTCTAGTGGGGACCACAAATAGTGTTACTCTCATCAACCAGTATCGAGAGGAACCATACTTCCTTGCGCCAATAGGGACCAAAATGATAATTACACTGACAGGAAACCAACATTTTTCAGAGATCAAGATCAGAATCTCAGAATGATGGCGACTCGAAAAATCCTCCAAATCTCCAAAATTTAGTGTCCCGAGAATTCTCAGCTGGCTGACTCAAAATACCAGTTATTTTCTCAATTAATTGTGTAGCACTGAACAGTGTTATATACACAACACGTTTGCAAACCGAAGGTTATAGTTTCAAATCCCACGCATTTTAGACTATTTATATTAAAAAAGATATGTTTTTGCATGCAATTGTTCTATTTTAAAATAGAAATAAATAATTTAATATAAAAGATATAGACGTCACAATAAGTGTGTTCCCTAATCATTAAACTGTCCTGTAATATACATATGCATGGATAAAACTCCCTGGAGTCTTCAATTTTTTTTTTTTTTTTTTTTTTTTTTTTTTTTTGTGTGTGTGTGTATGTGTAATACGTGCAACTAGTCCATTTTAAAATATGTATATTTTTTTTCTAAAAAGTACCTTTTTTCAGTTCAGCTACGCCTACCCCTCTGGAGATTTCTTCCCCCTGAACATCATAGGTAGAGCATATGCCTTCTTCAATAGAGGTTAATGGTCGCCAAGCAGCTTATTCTCCAGCATTCTTAAGTCTCATGTTTAATAAAAAAAAAATGTTTATTTGTAATCACTGTATGTATATCATACCAGCGTTTTTGGCACACTCTACTTCGCCTTTTGTAAAACCCTAATGCAGAGACATCATTGGATGAACAACACAGAAAAAGAGCTTGTATAAATTGCAGCTGTTGTGTTGTGAATGACAAATACCGGTACAATTATGCTTCTGCGTTTAATTTTCAAACGAGACTAGTAAAACTATGGACGATGTTCCATGCCAAAATTAAAAATAAATAAATACAGGAATAAATAAATAAATAAATGTCCGTGTATTTTTTTTTTCAACATTTATGTATTTATTTCTATATGTGTTTATTCATGTATTTATTTATTTATTTATTTATTTCAACATTTATTTACTTATCCCTGTATGTATTTATGTATTTATAATTTTGGCATGGAATATTCTCTATATAAAACTGATGTACATAACTTAATTGCTTAAACAGATTCATAATAAAAGATGGTCTTGGGGTTACTGAAATGAGTCTTTGCATAATTTATTTACCAGTCTAGTTATGATGGAGCTGTACGGGAACAGTGACAAAAAAAACTATAGTCTTCTGCAATCATAAAATCAATCAAGTCGGTCCCCATGTTCGCTGTCGATTGTGCTGGGAAACCTCCCAAAGCTGTCCGAGTGCCGTCTGCGTAGACCGGTGACGTCAGGCGCAGACCCCGTCTGCTACGCAGGCGGCGAAAAAGCATCATGAACGCACCCATGGAGACCGACTCGGAATCCGCCATAGCGGGGTTTGTAGTCATGTTTTTTATGCACACAAACACAGTGACTATTTGGCCAGTAGGGGTCATTCATTACAATAGGATGGGGGTGTGAATAACACAGAAAACAAGCTTGTAGAAGTTACAACTACTGTATTGAGAATGACAACCACACATCTTAAACAGTCTTGAAGTATCGTGAAAGCACCCAGAATCTGCAGGGTATGCGCAGACTATGAGCCCACAGGATGCGTGACCTCTGTTGTCAGATCCAGCTGCGGTCTTAGGCATGGTATGCGCGCATAGCAGAGTCATTTGACGTAGACCTGCGCAGACTCTGAAAAGTCTGCGCGACGTGAACGCACCTAGTTGTCCTAGGTCGGACGGAGACTGGCTACCCAATAAAATTTCGTCAGAAGTAGGCGACTGATTACTGCTCAGACGCAAGCGCAGTGTAGGGAGTCCTTGGCTTGTTGGTAAGCTGTAGGTTACTTCGAAAAAATACAGGACATACAATCAAAATGCAGAGCTGGAACCGATTGTATTGCACGTTAGCCAAGGTAAAAGAAAAATCACATTGTAATACGTTGGTATTAATTCAGAGCGTAAACATTATTATGTGAACGCTCTGAAAACAACTTTTGTAGGTTGACAGTATGGAACTGAGACACAGGCCTAGCACTGGGACACTGTCGACTGGCATCTTTAGTTCAATTCAGTAACTTTTGGTACTGTACTATTATGTTGTGCTGATGGCTTAACCTTCAAGTCGTTTTATTTGAGAGTATGTTCAGGTTCTCGGTCGTAATGCCGTGTTACAATATTGTCTGTTGATGAAGCATATTGGTTTTTTGTTGCTATTAGTAGCAGATGTTATTAGACATTTTGTTGTGGGTACCGAAAGCATGTGAAAGCAATACATTAATTGTTCAGTGCACAGTGCAATTAACAAGAAATGTGATTTAACACAGTCAGTTGCACTGGAGAGTTTTACTTTGATTGCTCCAGCCACCCTAGACCCAAGCAAGGTAAGGGAAGCAGAATGCTCAACTTGCAGTTTTTACCAGATCTATACCAGTTGTGCCATGCTCATCACTTGTGAGTCTACCATGTGTCTGTTAGAAAATAGGACCTTGGATATTCTGTTTTCACCCTGGCAAAAAATAAAAAATAAAAATAATCATGAACACATTTGAACTAAGGTGAGCAACTTGCAACTCCCAATTTTCAGTAACCCAAAAATCATTGAATGCATTTGTGGAAAACTTGCTTGGATAATAACACGGTTCTAACAAGGGTAGATTGCTGATGTGGATCTCTATACTGTCTCATTAATGATGCATGCATTTTTTTTTTTTAAATCCTAAATTCAGCGAGGCCATGTACATCATCTACCTCGGAGGCTCCAGGGAATCACAGCGGTGACACTGAGAACCTATGCAGACAAGACACCAAGTAAGTCACAGGTTAATATTATATATGAATATATCCCATCAGATTGGGATACCAATCAAGGTAGAGAAACTGCTGTGCAATGCTTATTTCAATTGTTTTTATTAACCCACCAGGGTATTTGTTTTATACTATCAAATATTAATTTGCTAAATAACAAAATTGAACAGGACTGTTTTTCCATCCATTTAGTTGATGCTGATGTCACTGTAGTTGGCTCAGGGCCAGGAGGTTATGTGGCTGCCATTAAAGCTGCCCAGCTTGGTTTTAAGGTAGGCATGATCATATGAATAAGATTGCTGAGTCCTATTCAAGGGTACAGAACAACCTGTAATGTTTAGAAGAAACACATTATATTTGCAGTATATATGTCTGCTAATATTTTTTCAACTTAATCCTGAATGTTTTGATAATTGTATTCACACATCTGGAGTCATAAATTGGATAGGGAATACAACTGAGAACATTTCTCACCATTTCCATGGGAACGTTCACTAGGAGAAAGAGGATTTTGAGCATCATAATGTACCCAGATCACAAATGGCTATTGTGGGAACAGAAACCAAGCAAGATTGCAGTTTGCATGATGTATTTTCATTTTTTAGAGTCGTCCATTAAAAAATGTACTGATTGTGTCTGTCAGTCACATGGTGAACATAACTGCATTAATCTTATCTGTATATACTCTTAGCCTCCTACAGACACTTGTTTATAAGCCGATAAACTCTTGGTACCTGGTTTTATTTATATAACTTTTTTTTTTTTTTTTTTTTTTTTTTTTACCTAGACTGTGTGTGTGGAAAAGAACGAAACTTTGGGGGGAACATGCTTGAATGTTGGCTGCATCCCTTCAAAGGTAAAACATCATCATTGTGACAATCAGTCTTTATCTGTCTTCATGTGCTATTTAGAGAGACTGGTTAAGGTAGTGATGCAGAGATTTTGTAAAGAATCACATTTCATTTTCTCAGGCTTTACTCAACAACTCTTATCTATATCACTTGGCACATGGAAAGGATTTTGCCAGCAGAGGTATTGAAAGTAAGTACATCTTTTTAAATATATATATTTTTTATTGAATTAGTAGTAGTCTCTGTAAGTCGTCTTGGATAAAGGCATCTGTTAAATAAACTAATAATACTAACTATGATAATTAAACAGAGGGTTTTCAATAGCTATTTCAGACAATTGGTTATCCATTACCCTGAGTCATAAAAAAAAAAAAAAAAAAAAAACAGGTAAAAGACCACAAGGCAACAAAAAAAAACAAGTTCCTCCCAGGATTTATTGTCTTAAATAGAAAGTATTAAAGTAGTTTTCCCTTCTCTGTATCCCAGTAACAGGACTCCAGTTAAACCTGGAGAAGATGATGGAACAGAAGAGTGGGGCAGTCAAGGCCTTGACAGGTGGCATTGCTCATTTATTTAAACAGAACAAGGTGAGTTAAAGCTGCGATGGACCTATATAATTGCTTTTAACCTTCTAAAATATGTGCTTGCATCGAATTCTAACTGCACAAAACACGGGGAAAAAAATATACTCCCTGCTATTACTTTAGAGTAGAAACTGCTTTGATTCTTATAGTTGTCCTAGTATTGCATTTGCAACCCAAACACTGTTAGCACAATCCTGTCGGCTGCTTTAGACAGACATCATAATGTATTTACCTGGTTTAAGGGTTGTAACACACACACACTATTATTACACACCCTATAAAAAGCACTGGTATTTAAACAACTGTTAAAAACACTATTAAGTTATAGGTCTATAAAGATCTCTATATTCTGACGATTTGTATCCTTGTTTTGCTGAGTTCTCTTTATCTTTGTTTAAAAAAAAAAAAAAAAAAAAAAAGGTGACGCATGTTCCAGGATTAGGAAAGATTACTGGAAAGAACCAGGTTACAGCAACAGGCAGTGATGGCAGTGAGCAAGTTATCAACTCCAAGAACATCCTGATAGCTACTGGTTCAGAGGTTACACCCTTCCCTGGAATTCAGGTATTGCTGTTAGTTACACATATCAACACCACTTATCAATGTGGTATGTTTTGCTTTCTTCCATTAAATTGTGAGCAGTGACTAACATGTTGATTCTCGTAATTTATTAGATTGATGAAGACACTGTTGTGTCTTCCACTGGTGCCCTGTCTTTGAAGAGCGTTCCTGAAAAGATGATTGTAATAGGTGCTGGAGTAATTGGTGTAGAACTGGTGAGGAACAGTGGAATTATATATTTGTGGAGAGAATGGGTGTTTAGATACCCAGTTAGGATAATTAATGTGTGTAATGGTTTCATTCAGTTATCACTATTAGTTTCAAATTAATCCCAAATGAACTGCAAAGCTCAAGGAAAAAATTGCACAATAAATCACACGCAACACTTATTTATTTTTGTACGTTTTATCAAGTGTCTGAATAAAATACAGTACAAAAGTAGCAAAGAAGGTTAAAAAATATCATAAATCAGCACAGTAATGTCAGTAAGCATTAATGGTTAGTCAATCTCAGTTCAGTGTAAATGTAAATTACATGTGAAAGCAATACATTAATTGTCCATAATTTGTGTATTCCATAAAAACTAATTGGATTAAGTCAGTAAATATAAGAATATGCAAACAGGATAATTGTTTGAGTAAGTACGAGTCAGTAGATACATTAATAAGTTTAGTGAATTCTAATTAATAGAATATTATGAAATCATAATTCAGGAACCCTTATTCAAGTTCATAGCAATTACTATTATTCTAGCTGTAACTCTTTCATGGAAGATTAAAACGAGCCTTTCATTTAAGAAAACTAAGTATAACACACACACACACCACTGTCAACTTTTCTGCAAATTCGTATGTTTCTATACCCCAAGTATAGTGTCTGTAAATCTTTCTATTCTTTAGTTTAGTTGTGAATACTCAAATTATTTCATAGTTAATGCAGTGTTGGTCGTGTGTGAACTCTTGTAGAGCTATGTCCCCTTTCAGAACATACATTTTTCCAGTAAAATTGACCGTTCCTGGTAGGTCAGTTCAGTCTATTAATTTTACTCTTTAATCATTAGTTGTCCTCTTCTATAGTGACGATCCAAGGTAGTGAATTTTTTTGTATTTTAAAGTCATTTTAAACAATCTATGAGTCTTCACGTTTAATTATTGTGTGTTTCATAGAGCTTGCAGTTTAAACTGTAACATACTATCTTCCATTTTCTCTGACACATTGTTTATGTGGGTATTTGCTGGATGGTATTTAGCAGCGTTGCAGTTCAGTTGTTAATTCCAGCTCTCCATTTCTCTGACTTATTAATTCATGTTCTTTGCTAGATGTTGGTGAAATATGTAATCTTTCTTTATGTGACTTTGCTTTCTAGATGTTGATAGCCTGCTCTCTTTTCTCTGACTCACTGTACAAAAACTATATTGAATTAGCCACAACACCTAGCACTTCTATGGAGTCAAACTTGCTTGAGCCTGTGGTCCTCGCCTATCTGTGTAGCTATAGTTACTGAGCTAGGCTTTTACCTCTTATTACAGTTTTGCAGAATTAGTACAATTAAAAAAATAAGTTTAAAACACAGACTAAAAGGCTACACACCTTCTCTTTCTGGTTGTCCTAGATACTAGGCAAGCTGCCTCCTATTAGCCTGTTTTGTTCCTACATCTTTTATAGGAAACATGCCTGGCAACGTTTTATTAACTTCCTGAATATTTTTGCCTGCAGGGTTCAGTGTGGCAGCGACTAGGCTCGACAGTAACGGCTGTCGAGTTCCTGGGCCATGTAGGTGGGTTGGGCATTGACATGGAGATCTCAAAAAACTTCCAACGGATCCTACAAAAACAGGGCCTCAAGTTCAAACTGGGCACTAAGGTTACTGGGGCAACCAGGAGGCCAGATGGAAAGATCGATGTCTTGTAAGTTATTTATTTAGTGGTACTTTAATAGGCTTGTCTGTGCAAATGTCTTAAGTCCCTGCCAGTTTTATTTAATTTAGAACAGTTGCTGAACTTTAGAGCACATATGTTTTCACTCCCCCATAGAAACCTTGCTGTTAACTCAGCTAGATAACTAACATTCATTTATTTTTATTGTTTTACCTTTTACTTGTTCAGAGTTGAAGCAGCTGCGGGTGGGAAGTCTGAAGTCCTCACTTGTGATGTGCTGTTGGTGTGCATCGGCCGTCGTCCTTTTACTCAGAATCTTGGCTTGGAAAGTGTTGGTATTGAGCTGGATAATCGTGGCAGAATCCCAGTCAACAACAGATTCCAGACAAAGGTTCCAAGGTATGTTTGTTAATGGTACCAAAACACCTAGTTCTGATATTTCACAGGAGAGATAGAATGACTGAATAAGTGATCTGCTAAATAAATGCATTGCAAAGGCACTAAGAAGGCTTTCATAATGGTGTAATAAGAGCACAGTACATGAAAAGTTACAAATATTTGTGTAAAATTGAGTTTCAGACTATAGCCAAGTGCAGTACCATTTCATATCAGCAGATGGCAGCAGCAAATAGAGAAGCTGACTTCTACAGTACATTTTAAAAAAAAAAATGTGGCTCTTTAAATCATAAAGCAGTTGTGACTTAATAACAGCATGTCTCTCTTGGCAGTATCTTTGCCATTGGGGATGTTATTGCTGGACCTATGCTGGCTCATAAGGCTGAAGATGAAGGTATTATCTGTGTAGAAGGAATGGCTGGAGGAGCTGTGCACATAGACTACAACTGTGTGCCGTCTGTTATCTACACTCATCCAGAGGTGGCTTGGGTTGGTAAAAACGAGGAGCAGCTGAAAGAAGAGGTGTGGGTCAACTTTGATCAACTGATTTGCTTTACCATTGTAAACCAGATTTTTTTACTTAAAATCCAATTCAAGAAAATAAGGAGGGAATGAACACATGTATCTTAAATTGAATTACAATGTAGGTGGAAATTTAGAAGTACTAAGAGACTAAAATGTAACGAGTAGAAGTCGTCAAATGTCATTCGGTAAGTGATTAATATAAATGTTGTGGTTTTTTGTTTCTTTTTCATAGGGTGTCCCTTATAAAATTGGCAAGTTCCCGTTTGCTGCAAATAGCCGTGCTAAAACAAATGCAGACACAGATGGTTTGGTCAAGATCCTGAGTCACAAAGAAACAGACCGGATTCTGGGAGCGCACATTCTTGGGACAGTAAGTGCAGCATGTAGTTTGTGGCACATGTATTGTAGATTGGCACTGGCATATGCTTACATGTACAGAGAGAGTAAGGGAGTTTGTGTATAAAAACAAAAGACATAAATATATACTTCTAATGTCTAGATATTCTGGTACAATTATGATGTATTTGTAAATAATTTTAGCCTTGAATATACATACAGCTAAATTCATATTTCTCTTAGGGTGCTGGTGAAATGATAAATGAAGCTACATTAGCAATGGAGTATGGAGCATCGTCTGAAGATGTAGCCAGAGTGTGTCATGCTCATCCAGTAAGTAAAACAGACGATATAAGATTTCAAATAATAATGTTCATGAATAAATTCTAAAACATTTTCTACTATTTCATCTTTCAGACTGTTTCAGAAGCCTTCCGAGAAGCAAACTTGGCAGCATCGTTTGGCAAAGCCATCAATTTTTAATCTATGTCCTTATTTGTACAGACAACGCATTGCATTCTGAACTGTTGGGGGTTCTTGTGAACTGGTTCTTTTTTTTGGAAACTGTACCATAATTCCCAATTGACAATAAAGAGGGAATGGGATATGATATTTTCTGATGGAATGACTGAATGATAGCATTTTAATTATTGCATAAAGATCACCTGATCTGTCTCAAGCACATAAAACAATTATTTATATATTAAATGCAGGTTTGACTAATTATTTGCCCTCTTTTGTCCAGTTATCCTAAATTACATTCTAGTTAAACTTAGTGCAGTATAAGCAGAACCAACACTGTTATCCAATTGTGTGTTGTCTTCCAAACTTGAGCTGTGTATCCTTAAATCCACTATTATTGTGCCTCTGAAAGTAACCCTGAGCCAGGCACATTCAGAATCGTTTCTCTCTCAGGGTAACGATAGACGTGAGTTTGCTGTATAATTGTATTTTTTTTTTTTTTTAAATGCTTATCCATTCTTTATGTACCATTTTAACATTAGCCTGCTTAAGCTGCTGTATTTCCAGTAAAATGTTAAACCGTCTTGTGAATGTGCAATCTCAAGCAGCTGTTGAGTTTTAGTCCAGTAAAAATACCAGACAGTAAATAAGGTTTTGATTTTAGTTTTGTGCACAGTAAAGGAAGCAATTATTTACAGCTTGTGGGACACAAGAAAAACAGAACAGTATTAGCAGTTACCCAGGTGTATGTCATATTTAACTATAGTCTGTTATACTTAAGATTCATTTTCATCTGCTGTGGTGTTGGAGAATTGTATGTAATAAACTATGGCTTATGTGCAGTTTTCAATATGCATAATAGTGCTCAGGATCTAACAAATGTTTCTGCTGTCTAAATACGGTATTTTCTAACTCTGGATATCTAAACTTGTAATGATGAGCCTGTACTTAAACAACTTATGAATTAGGACAAAGCATTCCTTCAGAATAAAATTCTTAGACAGGATCTGTATTTTGTTTAATTTCTATCTATTAAATCACTGTCCTCTGTGCTTTTTGATAAGACAGGGACTTTAAGTATTCATATTTTTTGAAAACTTAAAAAAAACCCAAAAAACAAAACAAAACAAAAAAAAACACATTACTTGGTTATTACTGATAATTGAGTGATTTAATTAGTGTAAAATAGGAATCTTCCTAGTGAGGAGAGCTTAATGTACCTGTCAATCCGTTATATAAACATCAGTCACTAAACTATGATAAGCCATTTGAGACACTGACTTTTATATTGATTTGTTTTTGGGAACTCCTTGGACAAATTCTAATGGTACTCTTTACTTTCAACTGTGACCCAATATGGCTGCCATATTGTGATCTTATGACTTTGTTTTCCAGATGATAAAGGCCTAAAGCTTTGAGATAATTGCTTTGTACTTGTTACACAACTGTAGTCTATGATTTTAAGGTCAGGTTACATTGTGGGTATTGGTCAGCTCATACTTTATAAGGCTGTTGCCACAACTTCAAATTTGGGTATGTTTCCTAAGGATTTTCCTTTCCCTATTCCATTGTTGGTGTTGTCAAATTACCACTGGCCATATCAATGATACACGCAATTTACATAAATCTGTACTAGTCTAGAAAACTGCTTAGCCATCAATGACTAAACAAGCCATTAATGTTGTTAAGTACATTTTTATCACACATTCAGAGTATCAGAATCTCTAATGATTTCACACTCTCATTTTTGCTTTTATCTTTAAACTGTGTAATAAGCCTTTATTTAACAGATCAATCTCTCAATTTCAAGAGAATAGTCATGTTAATAGAAAACTGCAATAGATAGGAAGTTCAACTGATATTTATCTGCTGTGGGTGGTTGTGTAATGTTCATATATGCAGTTTAAAATGTTTTGGTCATCCAGAGATTTAGGTCATAAAATTATAGGCAAAGGATTTGACAGAGATGGAAAATTAAAGTTGTTTTAATAGGACACAAAAATGTAATTCATCCAGTTAATTTACAAGATTGCTGTTCACATTGAAAGTAAATATGGAAACTGGATTTAACCTGCCTAATTTTCCACTCACAGTGAATCAACCGCATATAGTGATCAAAACCACTGGGACAAAATCATCCCTATACTAACCAATGTAAAGTACTCTGCTTGTAAGAATCAAGCAATCCGCTTCCAAGAATCATTTTAGGGCAAACTGACTACATGCAATACAGTACTTTATCAAGTGCGATGACGTGCACAGCCAATAAAGCTGTTTTTGAATTTGATCACATCTCGCGTGATTAGGCATGAACGCAGCATGAATCGTGCAGTGATGCTGGAAACACTGCATTGTTTGTAATCAAACATGACTGCCCCACTGCATTGTGCAAGTATGTTTGTCTTTGTTAAATTTCGTTTCAATAAAGTGAATACACATTAATTGAATACATACGGAGTACAGCAGTGTTATTGTGTGATATGCATGTAGAGGTAGTGGGGGGGGGAGATCAAGGGGGGGGGGGGGGGGGGGGGGTTGCAGGGGGGGGGGTATCTGCTTTAAAAAAAAAAAAAAAAAAAAAAAAAAAAAAAAAGATTCTTAGCAACAGAAAATAAGTAAGCCACAGATGCTTAAATGTAGTGGTAGTCTTGACAGTAAATTAAAATGACATTACAGTAGAGTATTTTAAAGACCATTACACGAAACTGCATGGCGGTTAACTGGGCACCCTCACAAGATGATCGCTTCTCAAGCATACTGCAGTAAAATAGGATTCTGCAGCCTTGAGTAAACATACTCGTGATCATATAACAAGCTGCTTACACACAAGGACTCGTGTTGATGTATTGTCCTCAGTGACTGAGCACCATTGACACTGTATACTGTAAACTGCTGATGGCTCGCTTTTGCCAATTGTAAATGTGACAGAGTGGCTGAGGACAGTGTAAAATATCAGGCTGGAGTCAATTTACAGTTTTAAAATGGTGTTGGTTTTATTTTTCTTACACTGCGGTGGCGAAACAACTGCTAATAAAGCAAAATAAACCTAGCTCTCAGTTAGAGCACTAAGTAAACAATACCATGTGTGGAACAAACACTAGATGTTACTCACGTTTTGGTTTATTTTTCTTTCTTCTGCTGCCTTACTCCTCTATACCCCCCATCACAAAGCTGTCAGCTAAACCCTTTTTATCGAGGTGCCATTAACTTTAACAAGCAGACAGTTAACCCACTGACCATTATCCTTAATTTGTTAAGGAAAAGCAGCTGTGAATTTTTCATGGGTGTGCATACTTGCAGGAACTCACGACATCTAGTGGTCAACCCATTACACTGCAGCCAGGGAACAAGCTCTTATTTTCATGCTAACATACAGATTCTGCACCACAGTAATCATATCGGTCCGCTTTTAAGAATCAAATCATCCGGGACGGATGCGGTTCTTATAAACAGAGTTCACTGTATATGGAAATATGGTAGATGATATTCTGTGTATTTTTTATTTGTGCATACTGTTCAAAAGTTTTTTTTTGGTGTTTTTTTTTTTTTTATTTTTATTAGGAATATAAAAAGGATTAAGAGAAAACCCAGCTAAGGCCAACTTTCATTGAAAATGTCTTTAATAATGACTGGACTCTTACAAAATGTGTGTTCATGTTTCACAATACAATTATAGCATTTGGTCCCTTTGACCCTGGTTGGTTTACAAACATTACTTGTCAAGTACATTGTAAAAATGTAGTCTCATTAGTTACTGTTTGACCTGATTTCTTAAAGCTTTAAGAATATACTTCACTCTTATTAGGTATATTATTCATGGAACAGCATCAAGTCTGTTACAAGCAGGTGCTATAAACAGCAACTTTCTGGCTGATAATCTGCAGAAGTGAGCGTACTGCCTCCTCTAGCTCAACTAAAAGCTTTGCTTTATCTTCTAAGGTTTTCTGGTTGTCTTCATATGTTTTCTCTAAATCTGAAAAACATAAAACAGTTAATTAATAAAATTGTGTTGCCACATTAGAAATATCAGCTGCAGATTTTTATAGCAACATTGTGCCACTTTTAAAAAGTGTTACAGATAATATCAACTTTAGTTTTCTACACTGGTCCAGCAGGTGGCAGTGTGGTTGCAGTGAGAGAGATTTAACATTTTACACCCTGAATAGCCTAGAATAAAAGCTTGTGATGTTGTTCTTGTTGTACAACCCAGAATCCTTTCAGCTGTTAATTGGGTCACAAACAGTCATAAAAAAAAATACAACTATAAGGTATTTTTGTGCAAATTCCTGCTCAGACACTGTATGCTAATTTATTTATTAGCAATATAGCGACTGACTGAGAACACAAAAGCTAAATAAATGAACTTCAGCATTAAACAAAAAAAGTTGAAAAAAAAGGTTTTTATATAAACAAACACATTTGTAGTCAACAGATGTCTACAAGAAAGATGTCTACAATTACTCTTCAGATTTTTTTTTTGCTAAACTCCAAAAATGCTGATTCTAAAGTATTAACATTTTAAACAATTAGGATATTTGTCCGTGAGCTTTTGGCATGTTTTTTTTTTTTTTTTTTTTTTTTTCTTCAACACAAAATTGTTCCAGTTCATTCAAATTCCAAGGACTTCTCTTGTGCACAGCCTTCTTCAACTCATACCAAAGATTCTCAATCTGATTTAGACCAGGACTTTAACTAGGCCATTCCACAACCTTGATTTTATCCTCCTTTAACCATTCTGAAGTACATTTTGATGTCTTCAGATAGCTCTTAAATTTTTCCTGTATTGACTTATTTGTAATCACAGCAAATCATCCTATGCCTAACCCTTTAATAAGAATGATCACCTACAATCCAGCATTTTCTAGAATTAGGTTCTGAATTATATTACTGAAATGTCTAGCACCTTGTAGACAATACTATCACAGCATCAATGGGTATGAATGCATTTTAAATTAGCATTTTTTGGAGTTTAAAAAAAATAAAAAAAATAATTATCAACATCTAGTTCTCATAACTTTCTTCAGCCACCAAAGCAAAACTTTTGCTGCAAAAGATTTCCCATAATTCTTTGAGAAACTTCCAGAAATTATAAAATTTCCATTGGGGTATGTAACTACTATATATATATATATATATATATATATATTATATATATATATATATATATATATATATATATATATATATATATATATATATATATATATATATATATATAGACACACACACACACAAAAGACACTCACACACAGGCTAACTTTAGTATAATGAACCCTTCTTATAACGAACACCCATTTTTAATGATCCCAATAGCACAAACTGATTTTTTCAATGCAAATTAGCCCTATTTGAACAATCACGTTCCGGATCGACTCGGATACAATGATCTCAGTATTGACTGACACTGAACTTTCTACAGTGTCAAGTGTGTTATTCGCTCAGTGAAAACAAAGACCATGGTTGACTAATTCAAAGTTAACGAGAATTCAAAGATGACCTACTGTAGTACGAATCATGCGTGATGAATGCAATCGTTGCCTGTCCGTCATCTTCACACAAACTGCAACCAGTCAACACGCATGAGCAGCAATCTATGCTGGATTGTTTTTTCAAGCGAAAGGACGTTCAATTACTGTATTCAGCATGTAAGTGTACATTCTTTCCCTTTTCATGTCTTTACTGTTCTTTTAAACATACCTGTAGCAGGGCGATTGCCCTGTACAAGGTGTAATTTATATGTGGAAACGGGTTTGTTTTGTGTGCGATTTGGAGTTATGTTTGATCAAATGATTGTTTACAGATGGGTGCTTGATTGAGACTTGCTGCCTGCCTTGTATGTGTCCTCTGTGCGTTACTATTACTGGTAGCGTGACATGACCCATTTGTTTACTTTCTGTTTTGTGTTTAATAAATCCTGCGTGCCTTTGCCGGCATTCCTCTCCGTCTTGCAATGCAGTTACCCACACACGTGACAATTCCGTTTAAATGTTTATCAATGTGAAGAAATCTTCATAACAGTACTATATATTGATGTTCAATTCAAATTTTCCGTTTTGTCATTATTCCGATACAGAAAAATGCCAAACCCTGCTATAGTGATCACCCTGACAAACACTTCTCCAGGTCCCACTGGGGTTCGTTATGTGAAGTTAGCCTGAATGTAATACAGTCAATCCTCTCCTCATCCAACTGTTTAAGAGTTGTAGTTTACCTTTTAGTTCCTGAAGTCTGCTGCCAGCATGTGATAGCAGTTGTTTTGCTTCATTCTGAAGTGCCTCTGCCCTCTTCCTTGCATCAGTCACACCTTCTGACTTTTGGACTATTAGAACTTCCACAACATCATACTTGTTCTTCAGTTCATCATCTAATTCCTGGGAATTAAAACATTCCTTATGTCACCTTCAAAGGTGAATCAAAGGGTGAACTGGGCTAGTGAATCTCAGCTCATTTATTATTCTATAACAGTATAGTTTGTATACAGTCTGGAACTTCAATGCTTCATGACAAGGGTTGACATTTTTCCCCACAAGAGTTTCTGGATTGTAAAGAGTGTAAAAGCATACCCTTTTAGCTTCCTCTGCATCGTGCTTAACTTTATCTGCTGATTTCTCAATCTCTTCAGCCATATCTGTGTTGTCAGATGCCTTCTGTTTTAGATCGCCAATATCCTTCTCCAGCTGGGCAAGTCTTTGGGTTGCATTGTTTAGTCTGCTCTCTGAAGCTGCAGTCTCAGAGTCAATCTAGGATCAAAAGAATGTTAACTTGGTTAGGGTTTATTCAGTCACACTTTTTTACAGTTACAATCTAACGTCACTATAACGAACCCTTCTTAACGATCCAAGCAGCAAGAACCGTTTTTTGTTTGCTTTTTTATGGAAATTAGCCCTATCAGAGAATGACCACTTTCACAAAATCTACCTGTACAAAACGATCATGGTAGTGACCGACACTGAACTTTCTGCAATGTGAACGTGTTATTCTCTCAGTGAAAACAAAGACCTTGGTAGGCCAATTCATAATAACCTATTGCAGTGTGAATCATATGTGACACATGCAACTGTTGCCATATTCACACAAACTGCAACCATGGCAACAGACGTGCAGAGGTAACAAGATAGACACAGCGTGCACTGAGAAAAGCACAAGAAACATGAAGCAATCTACACTGGATATGTTTTTCAAGAGAAAAAGGGTACATAATTACTATATTCAGTATGCAAGTACTTTTTTTCTTTAATGTTTTCTTTTAAATACACAGTTTAAATCTGATCAATGTGAAGTTGTCTTGAAAGAACTACTGTATAAAGATGTTCAATTCAATCTGGGCGTTTCTTCATTATTCTGATACAGCAAATCACCAAACCCTATTATAGTGAACAACCTGATATAACATACATTCCTCCAGGTGCCAGGGGGGGTTGTTATAATGAAGTTAGACCGTACTATGTATTCTTATCATTCCGAGTCACCTCAGAAGCAACATTTCAGTATTCACCACTACATTAAAGTTAGTTCATTTTAAAGTTAGATTTTTTTTAAATGGACAAATATGATTTAAAATTAGTTGATCTAAATTCTTGAATACATACTTACTCAGGACAAAGGCTTATAAAAATGCTCAAACTAAAAGGCAGACAAGGGTTCATACCAGCAGTCTTCACGGGTCTACTCAGACCCGAGGACCCGAGACCTGACCTGTATCGAACAGGTGCAAAATTGTCACGCAACACTTGGGTCGGGTCTGATTTTGTTTACTCAGTAATACACAGACTGTCAATTACTATTAACAAGAGGCTCTCTTTGGTACTAAAAATCACTGTTTACAATTCCTGTTGCATGGATTGGCTTCCCCCAATAGCACATGACATGGCTTGCAGAGCGCAGCAGTAAACATGTGACCATACCGAAGGGGTTTCTTTTAGATCATTCTTTAGTCTGAATAATGGATTTGTTTATGAAGGACGTGAAATAAACTTATGAAAAACAAATTCCATGAACAAAGGGTCACAGAAAAATGCAAGTCTGTGATGTGGGAAACATTTGTTGTTATTGTGGACAAAGGAGGAAAACAAGTTTTGCAAAACACAAATTTGACATCTCAATTCCATTTGCTCTTGTGCTACGCTTGTAATAAAATCACGCATTTATGAGATCGTACTTCAGTTCATTTGATTTATTTATCTTTGTATCTTTTGCACAAACATATTACATATTTAATTTTACAGTCCGCTGTGTAGGTTCATGATGGAATACACACTAGCTTTAGTTCAGCCAGAGTTCCCAGTTGACTGAAAAAAAATTAAATGCTGCTATAATACTGTATCTAGGTCAGTGCATATATGAAGCTGGGGAAAGGAAAAGAGTTCCACTTTTCTCGGGTCAGGTCGGATCCGGGTCTAACAAGAATTTTACATCGGGTCAGGTAAATAATTGTTGGTTCGTGGTCGGGTTGATTCAATTTGGACTCATGAAGCCGCCTAGTTCATACAGACTCTATTGTATTTCAGGGTCTTGCCCACCCTCTTTCTGCACCACTGCAGTCTGGACAGATGACTCACCGAGGTCAACAGGTCCTGAGTCCCTCTGATGTCAACATCAGCCTGCTTAATTGCTTTCTCTGCAGCATTCTGGGCTTTTTCAGCTTCCTCCAGGGCTTCCTTTATCATGTCAGCTGTATTCTTGACATCTGTTGCTTCTTTACTGTAACACAAACAGCCAATTCAGGATATGCTCAATAACGATTCATGGTTTAAATAAAAGCACAAGAAACACATTTTTCCACTACGCAAAATAATCAATGCCAAGAACATCTACTTCTGCCATAACCTGTAAAAGTACAAAACAGCTGTTTAATATAAATCCAAATGTTACACCATTTAAAATAAACACAATGAATCCACTGAGAATGTGCTGCCTCAAATTTAAAGGGGCTGAGGATTGGGGAAAAAACAATGCACCAGATAAACAATTATTTTGGAGTTGGAAAGTCTGGAGACTTACTCACCTTGCCTTTCTGGCTTCACCAAGCAGATTCTCAGCTCGGTGAATATCTTCAGCACTCTGGTTCAAGATTATCTCCACATCAGACAAACTTTGCACTCGCTCCCGAATGTCATCAGTTAATTCCTGAAGCTGTTGCGGGGTAGTAGGCATCTGCATTTTCAACACCTCATTAGCAACAGCCTCAATGCTTTCGAGATCCGCGCCATCCTCTGAAACATGAAATCAGATTCATTAACCCGGTGATGTCTACCAAACACCACACTGTAAATCTGTCAGGGAATATATACTGCATTGCATATTATAACATTTGGAGGCTGGAGTGTAAACACACTATGCACCAAGGGTGGCAGAGTACTGTATTGTATATGTGATACACCAAATGGGCACTGCAGGGAGAATGCTGTAACTCTTCTACTAGAATACAAACAGGATAACTATCATTCGGAACAGGACATTTTCAGAACGTTTTATGCCTGTGTGGCATCTAAAATTCCTGCACATGCATAGTACTCATGCTAGCATACATTGCTTTCTGTTTAACTTTGTTACTACATACGTGTCAAGAACTCGCGGATTTGCTTGATTAAATTTCTCAGGTCTTCATTGCTTTTATCCACTTTCTGTTTGGTTGAGTTTGTTTTCTGGAGAACTTCCTGTGCATTTAGCTTGGCCTCATCAGCCTTCAGTTTTGCCTCGGAAACCTTCAATATAGGAGAAAGATGTTACAGATCTATCAAAAGTAGTAAACAGTCATATAACTGTCAGCTTTTATGAAAAAAAACATTTTTCAACACATGAATTTCACATCTGGTTGCCCTCTCCTTTCTTTGAGGGCCACCTGTGATATGACATACCATTTTAGACAGTTGGTCCACCTCTGCCAGGGCATTGAGAATTTCTCTGTCAAAGTCCACAGCTTTCTTCCAAGCATTGTGAGACAAAGTAACAAGGCCATCACAACCCTCGCCTCCACATTTTGTGGTTCCATCTTCATCACGACAGCTTAAACCCCCACACTGTTCTTCAGTACAAGAGGCTCCAGAAGAACTTCCACAAGTCTAAGGCAAGGAAGATAAAACCTTACAGTTGGTATCAGATAAGGAGCTTGATGACCTTTTAGACAGTTAGATAATGCCAGAAATAACTTCTCCTCTTATCAATATTGCACAATACAACACAATTGTTTCTGAATATAAAAAAAATAAAATAAAAAAAATATTTTTTTTTTAAAAAACCAGCATTCGGGACTGACTTTTTTAAAATCAAGAACATGTCATTGACAAGTATCTTAACAGGGTCTTTCTCTAGGTACCTTACTGTTTAGAGTACCTTGACCTACTATTTAAGCGTACTGTCTTGCAAGACATTGATAGCTTCAGTGTGCCCTAGTTAATTCTTAAAGCAGTTCATAAAACAGTTTGGCGAAAGGTCTAGGGCTTTATTACACAGCAATAGAGAACATACCACGCTGAAGTGTTACTTATATCTTTACAACGGTACAAAACATTTTTTTATGTTTGGCAAACAACTGAGCAGCAGAGAATAGACCACACAAGACAGTAAAAATAAGCATCTCAATGACAAGTGAGTAGCTTAATAAATGAGTTCAAAAGTAACTTACCTTTTCATTGACTTCAGACAGGTCTAGGGTTTGTAGCTGAGCAGCAAGATCATCTAAATGTTTAGTATAATTCTCTTGGTTTTCCTCAAACTGAATCAGAGTCTCATTCATTAAATCTTCCACTTGCTGGCGAATGGCAGAGGACTGTTCTACTGTGTTATCTGGGTCAGTAGTGGAAGCATTTACCCGTGATTCAGCATCCATAGATTGCTGAAAATACTTGTTGACACTGTCTAAAGCTCCTAAATAAATAAATAAATAAATAAATAAATAAAAATACAAAATGAAATCTTGGAAACCACCACACAGCACATTAATACAGCATAGAAAGGTCTTAAATCTGTTTTAAAATTAACCAATATCACATCTTACAGCTTTTATAATCTATATGAAAAGATGAATTCCAAATGTCAAGATATGACTATACTGCATCACATTTCGACCAACGTTACACGCTTAAATGAATGAAAGTCAGCTGTCTTGAACCTTCGTTTTAGGTGCTCATTTACAGACTTTTAAACTCCATAAGAGTCCATGTGTTCTTTAGACACACTCACCCTGGACATCAGAATTCTTGACAAACTCCAGCTGCTCTGCCAAGTCATTAACCACTTTGTTCAAATTCTGAGATTCTTTCTGAAGGTCGTTTAGCTCAGTGTTTGCATTGCTGTTATTGGCTGATGTAGCAACAAGTTCCAGTTCTATATTTTGTACATTTTTGTTAACTTCCCTGATTAGTTTCCTGTGAACAGAAAAAAATAATTTAGTAATCATAATTCAAACTCGTTCCTCTCCACAGCTGTATCAATCTCACCAACAGAGAGTGAGAAAAAAAAGCCTGTACTTAATCTTTTTGCTGTATATAGTTATTCAGATGCTGGAATGTAAATATTGATCATACTGTCATACTTACTCTGCCTCTTCCAGGAGATTCTGAATGTCACTGAGGGGCTGGGCGGCAGGATTCTGAGCTAGAAGACTTCTGATATCATTGGCCCTTTGCTCGATTGTGTTTACTGCGTCTTGGTAGGGTCCAGTAATGCCACTTGCTTTGATAGAGTTCACCTTCTTCACAAGCTTGTGGGTCTTACTGGTTAGGTCTCCAATGAGAACTTCCCACTCAGCAAAGCACTGGTGACACTGTACGCAGTCGGGGAAAACACCAGAGTAGCCTCTAGCACATTTATCACAACGTGGACCTGCGATTCCTTCTTCGCAGATACAGTTCCCATCGACGCGGTCACACTGGGGTGTCTGGATGCCACTGGGTTCACAGTCACAAGCTGTTTTAAGGGGGTTAAACACAATGCATAAGATCAGGTAAGCATTAGCAAATCGTAGGATTTATTACTGTGCAGAACATACTGTATTTCATATGCAAATATGAGGTCACATATAGCATCTGTATTTTTCAGACTGGGGCCCTTAGCTACTTGAAGTCCAAAAACAGTGATGAAAGCAAATGTTAGATATTTCCTGGAGCTTGTATTTCATTAGGAAAAACTGGGTTATGTTCAGTCAAAAATGGGTTTGGTGAAAATAAAAAAAGGTAGAAAACATGTATTACAGGACTGCTCAACTGGTGTCCCACAGGCCAGCGACGGTAAGCAAAAAAGAGCTAAAATAAATATAGAAAAGAAAAAAAACAGTACATTGTAAATCAGTTTGCGATTAAGATGTGCGTCTTATTTTTGTATCCGGCAAAGCAGCAAGTGCATCACACCACCCTTTTTATGTCACTAAGCCATGGCACCACTCAAGCATGCCAGTTCCATTGAGTTCCGCTTTGCATACTCCGAGTGATTTTAGTTTTTTTACTCATGTTGCTATTAAGTTTTTTTTTTTTGTCTTATTTTGAAAGCGATATAAACTATGGCTCTCTCTACTTTATCTAGTAAGAGAAAACTTGATGGTGAACATCGTACATTCAACAATGAGTAGACCAATAAATATTTATTTCACCAACTGTACCCATTTCCTGTGCAATGAATGTGTCTGTAGTTTTGAAACCAAACACAGAGCTTTTGGAAGTGTGTATCTAGAGGGCTCAGCAGTTAGAAGTTCAAAAGCAGAGAGGTTAACCTCTCCCTACCAACTTGTTTGTGCAACGCTTGTGCGATTTTACTCAGTCACATTACTTACAACGACACTGTCACACAGTTCTTGCTCTCAGACTGTATATTATAGTATAACTTATTCTATTATTATTAGTAAAGTACATTATTAAAAGTACTATTCACATGGTAAAATATACAAGTATTGTTCAATATACTAACATTAAGCAATATAATAAATATTATGTAATGTGCAGAATAAAATACTTCCGGCCTGCTTACTCCTTGCTGCTCCCCCCCCTCCCCCCAACATGGCCCTCTTAAACTAGTTAAAGAGCATGGATGTATTTTAATAAAGTCAAAATTGGGTTTAGTGAAAATGCAATGTAGAAGAAATGCATTACAAAAAAAAAAAATTAAAAAAAACTGCAAACAAACCAGGGAAGAAATGAGTTTAAAACTGTTTGTAATTCTAATGTTAGTGAAAATCTGTTGGGTATTTAAACAAATTCGTGTCTGGGTCAGCAGGTTATTAGTTTATCTTGCCTGATAATGCTACCCAAAATGCTATGTGTATGAAGGGAGGACTGCTTTAGTGTCAACAAGAGGGGCCAGAAATCAGTGAAACATACCAGACACAGCGCAGTGGTTTTGACCTTTGAGTAGTTTTTAAAATCCTCATACATTAACAAGATTCCCTTTCTCCTCTATACCCCCCATCCATTTTGTTTTTCTTGTTAAATACTTACTGAAAATGTTCTTGAATATGTTGTTTACTGTAGATTATGGATGGGCTGCACTGAAGCCACATTTATTTATAGAGCAGGGATATCACTGTCAGTGACAAGTGTACATCTTCAACACTTTCCCCCTCGAATAATCACGCAATAAGCCTTGAGAAACCCTGTTTGGGAAGCACTTTTTTTTTTTTTTTTTTTTCAATAAAAGAATTTGTTTCATTCACTTTGAGAAATCGATAGTCACTGTATTTCAAGCAGCTGCTGTTTTGTGCAGTCATTGCATGGGAAGATGCCCAGCTTATAAATTACATTTCTTTTAAAGCATGAATGATTACATTATATATATATATATATATATATATATATCATTTGAGTATATATATATATATATATATATATATATATATATATTTTAAGCCTATCAACCGTCACTTTTTGTCCCTTCTGTAATGGCACGACTGATTCACTATATTTGAAGTAACAAGGAGGAGTAACAAAGGCCCACTTCAAAACTCTTACCCCAGGGTCAAAAGTTCTTCCTCCAAATGAGATGGATCAGAGGAAGCCAAAGAATTCAAAGCTCTTGTTAAATTAAGGGGTTGGGGATAGTACAATGGGGGTCTGAACCACACAGAAGGCGTTCCAAGTGTGCAAAGCCTTTCCCGACAAATCGCATTCCGCTTTGACATTCCAGCCATTTAACACACAAACTGATATCATACCCTGCTCATGAACAGTTTTCTATAGATGGATTCAAGGTTTAAGTATTATTATACTACAAAAAGATAGATAATCACTTTACAGATTAACATGTACAGATGAAATACGTAGTATGAAACATTATAAAATCAAACTTTTTTCGTGCGAGTTTGATTTTAATATCCTCCAGCAAACTACCCTTTAATGTTTTTGTATTGGGTTAATCCTATGCACAGCAGCCTACATGAAAAATGCCATTATGTAAGCTGTGTGGATGGATCCTTTTTAATCCAATAATGGACAATCTAAAGCAAGTAAGAAATGCCAGCAAATTAATAATTCAATAAAAATGTCTGCATCATTGAAATATTATAAAACGCTTGAGCACCCACACAGGAGTTTTACCAGTTTGTATTATTAATGCCAATGACATCTCTGTCCAAGCTGCAACAACAATTTTGGACTGACAAAACTTAGTCTAGCATTACTCATGTTTGTCAACCATCATGTATCACCTATATCAGAGCTAGCCCTGTTGGTTACAATGAATTGCATATCTGACACCCCAAATTGTTCATGTTTACTACTTCTGAATTAATCAACCAGTGTGGTTGAGGTGTAATTTGGCTGATGTGTAAACATTATTAGGCTACTAAAAGTGATAGTGCAAGCCTGTAATGTCTTCATCACTGCTGAGGCACTGTATTTAAAACAGACCAAGTTTATTGCATCCAAGAAGAATCCTGAAGAAATCTAGAACAAACCTACAAAAACAGTAGACAAACATTTTGGTGAATGTACCTTCAGATGGGTGTCAATGGTGACAACATCTCCTAGAAAATTCTGGAAAAATTTAACAACTTCTCAAATGTGTATTACCAAGTCAAAGAGTTTCTGGAATTCACCAGGGAAGCCAGTCAATCTGATGAGATTCATGCCTCATGTATGGGCCCCACTCTTAAATCTCAGAACTGCTGCATTCTTGGAAATGAATTAAAAGGGCTAGTTGACTATGTGCTACTTTTTGGGTCTGTAGAAAACTTATCTTGAAAAATTATTGTTGATTGTTTGGCTGTGTATAAAGTCTTTATTCCATGGGCTTTTAGATTTAGTGGAATTATTATTTTTTATAAATCCAGAACCACAAAACTTCAAAAGATGACTGTTCAAGTTGCTAAGGCACTTTGTCTGGGCAAAATATCAAAAACAAAAGACATGGCAAAAAAACTGTATGTATTAGGTATTGCATTACTTGCAAAACTGTCTTACTACTGAGCCTTTAGGGAAGAGGATTTCACTTATTAGAAAACATTTTTTAATTAAATAACTGTTAAATTCTTGACACTGACCTTAAACACATGAGGACAAATGTTGTAATAAGAACAGTTACAATATAATAGCTAGTTTCTAGGCAGCATTTCTCTCTTACTTTCTACACCCCCTTATCCACTACTGTTACCTTGAATAAAAGCACAGAAGCTGCTCTACCTAGCTCATAAATCATAGCTGGGCCATTTGTACTTTTTTACTACTTCCTCACTCTAAACACGTGTGCTTGCTCTTCATTCAGCAACACAGATGCAAATGAAAGTGCTTCAATGTTAGATGGATTACTTAAATGTCTTATACACCCGGCTATGAACACCAAAGGTATCTGTGCTAACGCCAGGTGATATTTTTACCATAGACTTTTCTTCATCGCCAAAAGGTTTTAAAAAAACAGCCTAAAGACAGAGTGATTTTAAAAATATGCTTCTTATTAATTCTAATATTGTATCATACTACGCATTTTTAGCATTGGACCAGCACATTAGTGTCAGTTTTAAATGTCTGTTTTCACAACTCAGCTTCATATTAGACTACAGAAAAAAAAAGCTCAAGACGCGGGGACAAAGGGCCTCTGTGTTACCTCTTGAAAGTGTTTTCATTTTAACATTCCCCTTGTTTCCACATGACAGCAAATCAAAGCAATGCATTAGTCACATCCACCCATACTGTTGGGTATAGACAGACCTGGTCCAAGTTATTAGCAGAAACACAGCTAAAGATCAGTATCTGTCCATATTTAGCCACGTGAATCACCAAGATATGAGGTGTTTTACTGCATTGTAATTAAGCTACTTTCTAAAACACTTCACACTTTAACCCTTGGGTTACAACAATATTGACCAGAATCACAATTTCAGATGGGGCAAGTGGTGACAAGATCCATACAAAGTTAAAAACAGTAATTCTATTCCCCAGATTAACTGTCTAAAATACTACGGAGAAAATCTAATGCCACTATTAAATATGTAACCCTTAATGGCCTCTAGATTAGATCATCTTGGCTCAAAGGCTTTCTTTGTGTTTGTCAGATAAAAGCATATCCAGGCATGCCATACATCAATACAGCTGCTTCTGTAAACTTATGTTGAACCCCAAACATCTTTGTTGTTTAAAAAAGTATAAAGGAAAGTCATGGAAATTCTACATTGTTGCTAGTTGCCATTAGCAAGTGGTTTCAAGATACCACCCACCTGGTTTTAATTTCAAAAGAAAAAAAACAAAACAAAAGCCACAAGACACTGTACAAACACTTGAAAGACCACCATTAAACATCAAAGAACATGACAACATGCAGGAGAGTATTTCATTACACTAGATAACATTTTACAAGCTTCAGAGAGAATACCGAAGTTCTAATTCACTCTGATCCAAAAATTGATTTTAAAAGTAAACACAAATTGAAAAGGTAATAAGACAATTATAGCAAGTTATTTGTCTCTTCTATGTAGCTTACTAATGATAACCTCATTAGTCTCTCAGGATAATGGCCACCTGCTTTTTTAACCCTTTGTTATGACAGGAGATTGACCTGCTAAAATATACATTAGTGATTGTTAGTGCTAAATTGTTCCATTGTGCCCCTTTCTCAAACACCAACAACAACAAATTAAAATGAGTTTGTCCCAACGTTAATATGAACAGATATCTAATTACCTTTGCATTCCTCAGCAGGATCTCCCCAAAAAAACTCCTGGCAGTTGTTGCAAGCACGACCTCCAAATCCAGGCTTGCATGCACACTGACCTGTTAACTGCAGGAATTCAAACTTGTAAGCCACCGACACAGGTAAACTTTATACCACTTTTGTACAGGTTAAAGGATTCTAACAAAAACATAAACCCTTTTAACACAGAAACCTTTTAGAATATTTTAAAACATGCACCAATTCATTGTGTGCTTGAACATACTTTGCTAACATAGTTTCCCCATCGACAGCAATTCTTATAATAAGCGTGGACATTAAATTATATTACAAACAGACAGAACTTGAAAAGAACATAAAACTGTATCCGATGGTACCTCATTACAAGATGATCCAAAGGAGCGTGTTTCATCACAGTCACAATCCTCACACCCACTCCCACTGGCCAGATTCCAAGTGTCTGTAGCACACTGATCACAATTCTGTCCAATCACGTTCGGGAGACACTGGCACTGACCATTGTTGAGGTCACAGTGGCACTCACTTGAAGAGGGGCAGGTATCATTCACTGTACCCAGGTAGTTACAAACACACTCTAAATACAAGAAAAAAAGAGCAAATAAGACAATGTTATCCAGTTTCCTGTATTAAAAAAAAAAACAGATACCAAATTACTAAGACACTGAATTTAAATGAGAAAAATTTTTAGAACATTGGATGTTTCCTTCTTTAACTGGATAGGAGTGGATACCACCACTATTTCCATGTTTTGTACATTTATCTAAAACATAATTTTGCAAGTAAATTCTAAGAAAACTTTAGCAGAAATGCTAACACAGCATGGAAAGACTGCACTATGCAGGAAGCCCTTTCTTAAAGGATGGAAGTCTTTGTTGAATATGTAGCCCCATCTTGTCCCCTCCTGTGAAAACAATGGTATTCCAGAGGGGTAAGTGTAAACAAAGTTTGGTCAATGGGGGTGGGAGATACTTAAATACAGCAGGCAGCGTAACATCTTATCTTCAGATAAAGAGGCAACCAAAGGTTAATAAAGACAAACAAATCTATTTGCAGTGTTCCATCAATACTGCCTTAAAAGCTGTAACAATCCTGGTCAAGAAGCAATTCAAATCCCCACCACCCCAATTAGTACTGCCACCGATAATACCTTCAGACCATTTTTACAAATTTGGCTTAAAAAAAAAATTAAAAAAAAATGCAGGAATTTGAACACTACTACTTGGGAGGAACAAAAGTACAACACAAAGACTGGAGAGGCTTTGGTCCAAAAAAATAGAAATGTAGATTAGCCTTGGCACTCAGTATGCCTACTTTATGATTTAAAATAGAATCCAACTAGAAAGCTTGTTTGTCAACAATGGTAAATCCCAAATTTCTTTGATGTTGCGCCTATGTCCTGATCCTTACTTCTGCAGGTTTGTGTCAGAGCATCTCCGTAGTAGCCAAGCTTGCATCGCTCACAGCTTCCACCCTCAGTGTTGTAGAGGCATTTCAGACAAATTCCAGTATGTGCGTCACAGGAACCCGAATCCAACATGTCAATATTGTTGTTACATTGGCACAACTGACACACTCCTCCTATTTCCTCTGGGTTACCATAGTAACCTGGAGCACAGTCGTCACACCTGGCACCTAAAAAAAAAATTGAGAAAGGCGAATTTATTTTTTTAGATATCTAGACCTATTCAAAATTTGTTCAAGCCCCGTAATTAGTTCAATAATTCTGCAAAAATCAACTGCTACCAATAGACCACTCGAGTTATGCATTTGTAGTAATCAAACTCGCTAAGCACCAGTGACTGTCACTATGCAGCTGCAATATTTTGTTTTGCTGTCTGTAGCACATTTAACTGCAGTGCAAAAAAAAAATGCTTATGTTGTGATTTTCAGATAATGGGATATATAAAAAAGATGGGACGCCAAGTGAAAAAATAACAAAAAAAAAAAATTAACAGTTTTTTTTTTCCCCCCAGATTTAACTTAAATCACATATTTTTTCCTAGATTAAAAACTTTTTTTCTTTTAATTTAGCATGATACATGAAAGTTAACAAAATTATACTTAAGCTTTGAAATGTGCATTTTCAGATATAATTTACAAAATACTGAAGACACGTATCACAAATTAAAAATATTTAAAAGTCAATGTGACAAATCTGGGGAAAAGTTTTTTGCAAAATAAATATTTATTTTGCAAGCTGAATCTGAAGCTAACATGCAAATCAGTCACCATACATTTAACCATTTGTCATGGGCATTCTATGCCGAGGCGGCAGGGAAGCGACGAACAGCAGTGCTGACAACTGAGTGTCTTTTCACACCATTTTGGGGGGAGTGGGGGGAGTTGGCTATTTTTGGGTGGTTTTAGCAAAATGTTGCGTTTTTTTTTAATTTACATAAAGAAACTGTTTTGTCAAATAAGAGGATCTCTGCCATGACTGACAACACATCGAATCAGAACAGACACAGCCCCCTCCCCTGCTTAAATGGGCGGGGACTCATTTGCATGTTAGCTACAGATTTAGCTTGCAAAATACATTTTGCAAAAAAAGAGACTTATTTTTATCAGACTGAATTGCTAACGACAAGGAATTAACTTAAAATGATGAAAGATCACGTATTTCAGATTTAACATGTCAGCTAAATATTGAAAAATAAATAAAGACTGAAGCATGTTTTTCCAGATTTAATTGTCATATTTACATTAAATATTGAATTTGTGATATGCGTTTTCAATATTTATAAATGCTATCTGAAAGTACACATTTCAAAATGTAAGTGTTTTTGTTAACATTTATTACATGTATTAAGCTAAATCTGGGGAGAAATATGACTTTCGTTACGTGATTTAAGTTAAACCTGGAAAAAAAACACCAACCAAAAAACCTGGTAAAATATTCGTCCTTTTATTTATTTTTTTTATAGAAAAAAGCTATTGAGTGTGTTTGAATTCCCAGTGTATTACCTGCATACCCCTCGTTGCATGCACAAGAAACTTTGAGAGAATCTTGGCTCTGGGAACAACTGCTAGCAAACTGGCGTCCACTATTGGGGCCATCTGGACAAAGACAAGGCCGGCAGTGATCACCTGACCCGAGAATTGGATTGCCATAGTAACCTGTTAAACACCTGTAAGACGACGTGAGATTCAATATTAACAACATTCAAGATTCGTAGTTAATTAAACATAAGACATACTGAATTAATAACTGTCTTAATAAATCTTATGTAGTAACTGCCTTAGTGTAACCCTATATTTTATATGTTTTGTTTGTTAAAGAAATTCAGCGCATTCTTAGAGTAGTACAAAAATAAACAATGTAAACTGAATACCTATCACAGGTGCGGCCTGTGGTTTGATCCTTACAGCCCACACACTCCCCAGTCTGGGGGTCGCAGTGGTCGGTATGTCCATTGCAATTGCAGGGACGACAGCTGGGAAATCCCCAGTATCCTGGCAGACATTTCTCACACTGACGTCCATAGGCTCCAGGGATACACTGGCACTGTCCAGTCTCACCATGGCAGAATGAATTAGAAGAGCCTTGGGGGTTACATTCACAGGCTGCAAAGGAAAATCAAGTTAAACTGTGTGTGTGTGTGTGTATATATGTATATATATATACACACACACACAGCAAAATATAGTATGTCAGGATAAAACTTTTTTTTTTTTTTTTTTTTTTTTTTAATTAAGTACAAAACTAGTAAAACAAAAGCAGCTAGACCTTGTACTATATGCGGGAACAGCCTTTATTTAATATTTTCCCATAACCTCTACGCAATGTTCCTATTTTATATACATTTGAAGCAGCACTTCATTTGACTGGATCAGTAAAATCTATTTAAAAGTTACCAGGTTTCACATTTGAACTTAAATATACTTACATCTGCAGCCACTGGGTCCAAACAAGTAGGTCGCAGGAGCACATTTGTCACAATTTCTCCCAACCACATTAGGCCTGCACTGGCACTGCCCTCCACTGGGGTTGCATACTGTACTAAGAGACCCTTGAGGATCACACTGACAGGCTGAAAAAAGAAACAAAGTTGATCTACTTACATTTACAGTCAATGCATAACCTGCGTGTTGCTTACAGCGTTGGGATGAAGCAAAAAGGGATGGCAAATAGCAACTACGCACAGCACAGGAAGATTCAGCCTTCTTTCTAAGCTCAGTCAACTTTGGCAGGTAATCAAACACTCAGCTTTGCTAATCAATGCCAGCTATGCAAACCACAATACTGTTTAAATTGCATGTGGTTATTAGAACTAAGGCTTTTAACCACAGATGTTGTGCTATACAAACTAAAGCACAGATCAATATACATACACAACGCTCCTTGATGAAGCAGTGCAGAAATACTAAAGATGATGTTTCTGCAGACGTCAGTCATTGGCGTTTCCACCACGCTTTGACTGTTTTCCAGGCAGCGGTATCTCTGGAAGGTTTCCCAGGCACTGTTTGTAGCAACATCCTCCCCTGAACCACTGGTAAATATTTCTAACGTTTTGCAATGAGGCATGAGTACAATCTGCAAGACAATCAGAAACAACAATCTTCTGTTATTAACAATATATCACAGATTGAGTTTTCTTTCCTTTGCCCAGCCCAATTAATCCCATCTAGTAATCCTGAAGCAAAAGAAATTCAGTACCAGCACATTATTTTTCAGCCCCCTAGTCTGCTGCAACTTACAGAATCAATCAACGTGTATGGAGATTGGACATCATTCAGAGGGGAGTAAAGTGGCAGATGCAGGCGGACAGTATAATTCAGTCCCTGCTCAAAACACACAGGGCGTGGCAGGACGACATATCTAGAAAGTGGAAGAGAAAGCAACAGGTTAAAATCATGCTAATTAAAGTGAACTAACATGGAAGGAATGCATCACTACCTCCCAATTAGGTTATGCAATAATAGTAGTGCATAGGTTTTACAAACCTGGATCCTGGAGGCAGAGATACCACCTGGTTATCATCATCAGGCACTGTATTCACACATCTGCTGCTGGTAGAAATGATGTCTGGGCGAACGACGGTTATTACAGCCTCTTCCCATTTATCTGGTAACTAAAACAACAGGTTCTACAAATATAACCACGTTTTCACAAGTTTGTACAGTATACATTTAAAAATAAATCATATATAAGTTACCTGAGGTTCATAGCGTATTAGAATATCATACTCCATTGAAGTGGGGATGTTGTCAATATAGAATTCTAGATAGGCCCCTTCTGGAACATTCACAAACCCCATTCCTGTCCAAGTTGGTGTCCGATCTTGAGGATATGGCCTTTGGACTACGCTCACTCCCTAAAAACATGGCACCAGATTAATCATTAAAAGACATAAGCAAGCACTGAAACTTGTTAGAAATGTACATTTTCTCTTTGAATGAACTTACTGGGCCAAAGTTGGCATCCTCTGCCTCGTACGTATAATGATCGAGTGCAATAAAGTAAAACCCAGATTCAACTTCGGTGCACTGGCGTCCGAACATATGTTCCCTACACTCACACTGTCCGGTTTCTGCAGAACAGCTAGAAGTGAGAAAAACAAGTTTAAGAAATTACATTTTAAAAAAAAGTTGGGGATTCTAAAGTCAACAGCAGCTAAAAACAAAAATGGAAATTTGACGGTCATTAAAATTTGTCCTTACTTGTTGTTGAGCGCTCCACCATGGTCACAGTCACAAGACCTGCATCCATCCAGATCGTTGCTCAGTCCCCAGTGTTGTGGCTGTTGAACAATAAGCCATTAATATTCTCCAAGACCTCATGACAGCAGAGTCATGTTTGCAGCTTTACAGAAATGAGTTGCTTTTCTGCTCTGTTAATTTTATTTGCAAACACGTTTACTACTGCAAAAAACGTTTACCAAACTAATATTGTAAGGCAACTTTCTGCTTCTAAAATTGCTATTGCATTTCACTCAGCCAACCAATTTTACTACAAGTAAACCTAAATGTATGTTTAAGGGCAAAAAACAGAAACATTAACAGATTTGCAACTTCAGTTTCTACTCTGAATTTTGATCACAGAACAGAAAAAAATCCTGTCTGTCAGCATTCTACACAATTAAAAAAAGGATCCCTACCAGACACTGATCGCAGTCCCTCCCTGTTACCAAGCGTTTGCAGTAACAGTTTCCCGTCTCTGCACTGCATGGATTTCCTCCAGGAAGCGTTCCCAAGGGACTGCATGTACAAGCTGGACAGACAAGAAAAAGAAAATTGCCGTCACACACTCAAGCAGGACTGTGCCACAAATACATAGCAGCATTCTATTATTTATCATAGTAGTGGCAATTTTAACTTTGTTTAACTTTTCAAAAAAAAGAAACCTTTAAAAATGTACTCACGCCGACACCCCAAGGGATCAGCACTTAACCCATAGAACCCTTCTTTACACTGATCACAACGCTCGCCCTCAACGTTTGGTTTACAGCGACATTGTCCAGCAATGAGACCGGTAGAAAAGTCAGTGTAGCGATCGCAGATTCCACCATTGTGGGAACCAACTGGGTCACAGTTACATTCTGAGGAGAAATGAAAGATACATTTTTTAAAAAGTACCTATTCTATTTTTTTCAGTCAGTCAGTTAAACCTCAGGTAACAGCAACCTATTAAAAACCATACATAACAGGTAAAAACATATAGATCAAGTAAAAACACATCTCTGTTCCTCCTGTGGTTAAGGGTTTCTTTGAAATCTCTTCCATACTTGGAGATAACTTCAAAGTGCAGTGAAACTGGAGACCTGTATCTAACATCTTACGTTTGAAGTGATGACACAGTAAGCTTACGTTCACAGATGTTGGGGTCACGGATAGCTCTCTCTGGATGTTGGTAAAAGAAAGGCTTGCACTGTTCACAGCTATGTCCCATAGTGTTGTGCTCACAACTGTCACATACCCCTCCACTGACGTTTCCCGTGGACATGTACACAGCCATATCAAAGTGACAGGTGAATGAGTGTTCATTGCAATTACATTCTGGAAAGAAGAACAAACTAAATGTTACTTTTCTAATCTCACACACACAAGGTTAAAATCTAATTCTAAATAAGCTGTACATACATACTTTTACAAGCATTGCTGTTGCGTCCCTCAGCTGGCCTCCAGGGTAGATCATGGTAGAAATCCTCACACTGCTCACAGTTCAAACCTTTGGTGTGGTGTCTGCACATGCAATGCCCGTGTACCTGGAAATAAAGCAACATTCAAGGAAACGTCTAAAACATTTTGTTTTTAAATGCAAATAAATAAATGGAACTTCAAAGTGTAAACAATTGAATTAAAAAATAAAATGTGAGCACAACAGTTCTTACTTGCAACTATTGAAAATTCATTATTATGGTTACGATAAAAAAATAAATAAAATTGATAACCTTTTTGTAAATCACATTTTGGCCAGTACTGTATTCTGGATGAAATGTCCTTCAGCTGCCGAGTAAAATGCGGTTTCCCGTCAAAAACGATAAACATCTATGTAAAACACTCAAACTCTCAAATGACGTGAAACTGTTTGAATATTTCTATCTGGATATAATTAGAACTCTGTCATTAAACAAAACCAATCACACAAAAGTACCTCTATGATTCAGCATAGCTGAAAACATATAGAATAATTAACCCACAGATGTATACATGACATCTGCCTTTAAATCAATTAGAAAAGCACTCTAAAGCAGTAAATGAGCAACGGAACTCTTTCGGTTTCAACTGAATTGTGTGTGAAAAACGTGTACCCTTTAAATTGTACAAGTAATGCATGTCAAATTTCAGAACATGAATTAAATCAACTTACCATTCCTTCGACATCTTCTCCAGTTCCATCTACAGGAGCGCATTCACTTGCATGCCCATAACAGAAACAATTACCACGGACTACCATGTCATAAATGGCATAATAGTATTTTTCCTTGATTTCCATCCTTGAGTCCAGCAAGTTATCTCCCAAGGTGTGTAGTCTTGTAAGATTGATCCGCAGGTTTGTGATTTTTAACATATCTTAAATATTCAACAAAAAAAATACATAAATAAGTTATTCAATAAAATTATTATAAAATGTGTCTTATAATTGCAATATTTTTACTAAATAAAACAAACAGAGGTATATCTACTTTTCAGCTTTCATTCAAAAGGGTTACTGTACCAATTACTTGGTTTGTTTGACAAAAATCACTATATATCTGCACCAATATTTAGATTTAGATTAAAATAGGAATTTGGAGCACTGTGAAATGCATCATCTGAATCTTACTAAAATATTTGTGAACTCTTTTCATTGTTTTTTTACAAAAAAACTGCCAGGAGCTTGGGGGGGTGGGGGTGGGGGGGGGGGGGGGGGGGGGGGTGGAGTCAAATCTGGAAGCTAACACAGACTCTCTTCAGATGATTGTCAGATGAAAGAATTTTTATTCTAAAGAGAATATATCTACAATGTCCTACTGGTGTGTACAGTATGACCTAAAAGATGCCAGGTACTGAAGTTATTATTGAAATCACAACCATGGATTGGATGATAGGATCAATGTGAATGTTAAACTCATGGACAGCTGGATGATTTGAGTCAACAGCAGTTATATAACTCTTGTAAATCAGAATTATAACTGATTATCAAATAACTGTTTATTCTGTAATTATTCCATTTCAATGAAGAACATGATTTTTAAGAAAGTGAAAATGATTGAACAGCTTGCTCTGTTTCCTCCTTCAATCCTCTATCATCAAATCAGCAATAATGTACACCAGAGTAAAGAAAAGAAAGTGGTAAACTTACTCTGGATACTGGGGCTGTAAGGGTCTTCAATTCTAAAAGCAGGATCCAAGACTCGAAAGATAACCTAGACAGGAGAAAATAAATGTAACATTACAGGCATAAATAATATGCAGACGACTAAAATCCTGGCTTAAAGTCTTCACCTTGTCAGATAAACTAATTCAACAAACCTCTCCTTCTGTAGAAGGTTCGATGTCCGAATAGCGGGAGTCACAGATGACGTCATTGACTTTCTTCATTGGCCCCACAGAAATACCGGGGAATGATGATTCGCAGTCATATGCATAATAACGGTAAACCTGCCAGGCCCTCCCAAAATCAGAAGAGCGCTCAATCAACATGGCAGCTGGACGAAATGTCTACGAGAAATACAACAATACAAGTAGGTCTGTTACAGGCATGTTATATGTTTTAAAATACACGTTTAAATAACAATTATAAAACAGCTCAGTTAATCTCAACATGACTCCCCAGCTCCTCTCAAAAACCTCATCAAGTACAAACGGTTTTTCAGAAATATTGCATAATATGAGTATCACAAAAAATCCAGTCTAAACCATTGTTTTTAGAAAAAAAAAGAGCACTTGCTAGATTCGTTTCACTTGTTGTAAATAACCTAATGACTCTCCCATTCAATATTACACACAATCTATTGCTTTCATACCAGCACTCAAGCTCAAAAGCGTAAACTGGTTTATTACAATCCAATTTTACACTTACAGGACACATTGTGAAGCTAGTCTTTTCACCTTGTCAGGTGGTGAATGGAGAAACTGATAGATCTTTTAGAGATACAAATACTAAACCACACAGCTCCAAGAGCTTTTAAAAACACAATATTTGTCCGAGTACTCGATGTTAAACTCCTACGAACATCTGGGACCCCAAGCAGAGGAATTGTGCCAAGAAAACTGCCCGAGTTACCTTGAATGTCATAATGAGATGAGTGAAATGGAATTCCGCCTCCAGATCCAGCTGGATGGTAACATTTTCCAAACCTACAGGGACATGAAAACAAGCCGGGATAGCCATAAAGCAAACAGGAACATCTGTGGTCTTATCCAAATAAAACATTATCTGCCAAAGCTGGGGCCCTTTTGTCTGCAGCCCACAGCGCTCCCACAAAAGCAACTAAAATACTGTCCCGTATTAGCAAAGGGGTGTGGGCTATAAAACACTCTAAAACAATTAATAAAACTGTCAGTTTAAAAAAAAACATGCATCCGAGCATACTATCACCTTATATATTACAAAGAACCTAAACGTGCGCTTCTTAATATTTCAACAGCCAGATTAACTTTACATTTTAAAATTAGGTAGTCTTAAGCAATACAATTCTAAAGTATACTCTCTGGGACACAAAACAGACAGTAGAGGTCATGAAGATATCCATACGTTGTTTTGGGTTCCAATGTCCCATACTGCAGTCAGAGAAATAAAAACAGAAATGGTTTGTAAGATGATACTGGAACGTATTCACAACATTTTACCTTGTGAGCAAACTACATGCGATAGACATGGAACATTTCTAATCTGTCTAGATTCATGACTATCAAACACCATTTAAATTGATCAAAACAGACTTTACAAAAAACAGCTTTTCATAGAGCCTACTGTATAGAAGACTGCAGACTTAACCTAGCTCTGCTTTGGACAACTGTGACCACATTCACACTTGCTGTTTAGGCCAGCCCAGGTCCGCCTTATCTCATGTGTGCACACTCAAAAAATGAAAAGGCGGCCCTGGGCCAGGTGAAATTTAGACCAGCTTTTTGATGCTGCCTAAAGTAGGCAATGCCGCCTCAGGGCCGGCCTATCTGACTGTGTGAACCCAACGCAGGCCCTGGGCCGGCCTTAACGCGTCAGTGCGGTGACGTAGCTCAAACCACTTCCCTACTAGGTCGAGCATAGTAGATCAAATAATGTCAGTTTTAAGAGGTAGCAGCTGGGACAATGAAGAAATTAACCCTTAGCGGTCCATGTATTCAGTGCTTGATATAACATCACTCGTTATATTTACCAAACTCCACAATAATGCTATCCAAGTCATTATTTTATTACTATAACATCTCAAAAAGCTCTGCAAATGTCCACGATATTCTTTGAGTGCTGGATGCAGAAGCTCCTTTATGTCCGTGTTATCTCTGTGGTGCAAGGGGCTGTCAGATATGCCCTTTTGAGTGAAGTTCAGAGAAAAACCTGCAAGTACAAGGTTGTCCTGGAAGAAAACTTGCTTCCTTCTGCTCTGACAATGTTCCCCAACTCTGAGGATTGGTTTCTCCAGAAGGACAATGCTCCATGCCACACAGCCAGGTCAATCAAGGTGTGGATTGACGACCACCAGATCAAGACCTTGTCATGGCCAGCCCAATCTCCAGACCTGAACACCAATGAAAACCTCTGGAATGTGATCAAGAGGAAGATGGATGGTCACAAGCCATCAAACAAAGCTGAGCTGCTTGAATTTTTGCGCCAGGAATGGCATAAAGTCACCCAACATCAATGTGAAAGACTGGTGGAGAGCATGCCAAGACGCATGAAAGCTGTGCTTGAAAATCAGGGTTATTCCACCAAATATTGATTTCTGAATTCTTCCTAAGTTAAAACATTAGTATTGTGTTGATTAACAACGAATCTGAACTTATTTTCTTTGCATTATTCGAGGTCTGACAACACTGCATCTTTTTTGTTATTTTGACCAGTTGTCATTTTCTGCAAATAAATGCTCTAAATAACAATATTTTTATTTGTAATTTGGGAGACATGTTGTCAGTAGTTTATAGAATAAAACTAAAATATTCATTTTACCCAAACACATACCTATAACTAGTAAAACCAGAGAAACTGATAATTTTGCAGTGGTCTCTTAATTTTTTCCAGAGCTGTATATATATTCAGATTGTAGCTAAGATTGTAAATTTCAATATTGATAAATAATGCGTACAACGTTGCATATTCAATCACCATTAATATAATAATCTCTATTGTGACTAATGTAATGTACAAGTCCTTGTTTGCTGCATTTATGCATGATCCAACACGATCACTACTTTACACAGTAACTGACTGCACTGTCAACACACACCTTTATCGTATCATTTGCAATAAGTACAGTACCAACAGTATTGCAAAAAATAAGATGGCCATATTTACATTTGCAAATTTCCCAGCTCAATTTCTTATGTTGATTTCCGGGAATGCTGTGATTACGTCACTGTTTACATTCCTGACAAGCACTTCGCCGCAATTTAGGCTTCCTTTTCAGCCACATATGTGAACGCACTCATGCCCCCTAAAACCTCAACTGTGAATGGAAATTTGAGGCGGCCCAGAGATAACCCAAGGCCGGCTCAGTAAGCGTGAATGGGATCTTTCTCATTCTACAACAGTGAATAAGGCCAACAGGCATTGCAGAGTTGCCATAAGCAATTTCTATCTACATTACAAAAAGGCATACAAGTTACTGTATCAAAAGGAGCTACATCACAGCAAAGGAGGGCAGACTGTTACCACCTATATGCTTTTTATCAACAGCAGCTCCATTAGCTCCACAGACACACCCTTGCCTAAGTTAAATCCTCTTTATTTCCAGTATGTCCAGGTATAGTGGATAATTACTTGACATGCTAGCTTTTGCTAACTTCCCATTGTATGGCCCTGAAGGATTTAGCAAACTCTATAAATCTCACGTCACTGGCTGTATTTAAATGTAAACTGAGCCAAAGTTAAAATCTTTGTAGTAATGACTGCAAAATTCACTCAAGGGAAGCAAAAGACAAACTTTTTTTTTTCCAACTACTAAAAAGGAAGTTTGAACATAAAAAACCCTGAAAACACTGCATTATTTACATTTTTTCTTTAACAATTAGGTGATCCCTTTGAGACCGGTGAGAATGCAGCTGCTCCCACATAGCAGCCTAGGTTGTTGTTTGTTGTTTTAAGTACAGTGTTAATGCAAATGGATGGGTTTGTCCCTTTCTACATTGCCTAAGCATTACTTTTCACTTTGAAGTCAACCCCCATCCCTACTCAGTCAGCACACAAGTAATGATTAAAGGGTTAACTACCACGACCGTATAAAATAAATGAGATGCCTTAAATGGATCCAAGGTTCATGTTAAATTAACCCAAGGCTTCTTTTCCCATGAGAGCTCACCATTTTCAGACTGCCACCAGGTTTTTAAGCGGTTATGTGCAAATGTTGTTACAACGTTCTCAATGCCATGGCTGGTTGTGTGGTTTACATTCTCATCATACCGTTCCTTGGAATCACAAACAAAGCATTTCTTCTCTTCCTAAAAGTTTGGAAAAAGAAACATTAACAGTCTAGTGAGTGTTTTCAATGATTGAAAATGGCTTTAAAACAATTAAACCCAAATAAGTCTGTATCTAATTATACCTGAGCATGGTAAGTGTAATCACAGAGATTCTTTTGGAAAAAAAAAAAAATTAATTGTGAAAAAAAAAAAAGAAAAATGTAAGGCTAATGCCAAAACGTATGTGTCTTTTGTTGATTAGATTAACCCACCAGGAAGTTGTCTAGACAGTATTTTAGGAGAGGCACAAGAAATACACAAATGTTGCCTTCTGATCTTGCCCTGGGTCTCTTAAAATAAGCATTTTTGTTTTAAAAAATAATAATAAAAAAATCATCAAGAAATATTTTTTCAGAGCCCCTTGGTTATTTGGATCTCATCCCAAAGCTTGACTAACTTGCTTGTAAACAATGATTTATCCTCGGAAACTCAGGCATAAACTAAAATATTAGGCTTAAACACACCTAAATATGCTCTAGGAGCTTTCTATCATAAAAAAAAATGTATTCAAATATCTTTGAGAGAATGACCTAACAAAGTATCTTAACAGACAAAACAGTGTTTGTTAAACCATTTTCCATATCATTCACTTGCATAAATACATATCAATGGTGCAACTCGGTGCAACTATTAACACTTATGGCACTATCCTCCTCATAATCCACAACACACACACACATCATAAATAATATATATATATATATATATATATATATATATATATATATATATATATATATATAAGATCACATATATATATATATATATATATATCTTATATATATATATATATATATATATTATATTAACTTGCCCAATAACCCTTAATATCTAGAAAAACGAGCTGTGTTTGGGATTGCTTGTACTGCAATGTTAAAGTCAATCTAAAGTGCATACCTGCAGATGGCTAACAATGCAAAAGGGTTCAGGTTTTAACAATCCACAGGTGGAGGTGGAAGAAAGCTGGTCCGCTCTTCCGATCAACAAGTCACCTGTGGCCGGGTAACAACTTCCCTCAGCACAGCCGTAACTTAACTGGGGTCCCTGTGCAAGGGCGTGCACCCAGACAACTACACAATGAAGAGAAACGTGAACAAGTCAAGCCCAGTGGAAAAAAAAAACAGGGAACCCGTTTGGACCCCAAACTCCTTTGGCACCCCCTGGGTACCAAACATTAACTTACGTCATGTCGCAATCCGCGTTGTACATATAATAGTAATATATATATATATATATATATATATATATATATATATATATATATATATATATATATATATATATTTATGTGTATCTATGAATAGACGTTCATTTTTAAAGTAATTTATAAATTAAACAATGGAAAATTGCCAATTATTTACCCCTTTAAGAAAAACAAAGCCCTTACGTTAAACTCCAACATTGCTTGTGCTGGCTTTAATAAAAACATATGATTCAATTTCCTTTGCACTCAGACCGGTTCAAATCTTACAAGAAAAATATGCTTTGGCTCAAATTACAAAATGGGAATTTTGAAACTGACAAGAAATCTAAACATTAGATTAGAAATCCAAACATATTTGTGAGTATTAACTGAATACTGTGTAAAGTGAGCAAAAAAAAAAAAAAAAGCAATACGGATGGAAATATACGTGTGAAGTGTACAACTGCAATAATTTGCTATCTGAAACTAATCCACTTCTATACGATTCCATTATACGGTATTTCTAAAATACAACAATTAATTTAAAATTGGCCAGTGTTTTTTTTTTTTTTTTTTTTTTTTACATACTTTAAGACGCATTGCTTATTTGTATTGGCCACAGAACAGTGCACATTATCAAAAATCCACTTAAACTGCATGTTACAAATCACAAAAGCTTACCTAGAATCGTAGCGATTTGCACTATCCACATTTTCCTAGTCTTTTATAACATGGGTTTGAATTTTCTTTTAAAAAGCCCAAATGTTCAAGAAAGAAATAAAAAAAAAACACAATGCAATTTAAACCCGTATAGCAATGTGTAGCACGCACGCTAACATCCAAAAATCCTCACACTGCGCTTTGCTCCGTCGCCTACCCGTGCAATTCCAAAACTTTTAATTGGACTTTTCCAACTCCAAACTTGAACTAACGGCGCATGCGCTTCCAGGCACATTGTTTGAAAGGAATACAGTACAGTACATCCTAATAGATGCATGAAAAAGGAATTGTCCGCGATGTAATAGTATGCGTTAAAACACTGTAGAAAAAAAAAAACAAAAAAAACGTTGTTTTTGTTTTTGTTGTTGAGGTATACTTTACAGATTCTCACTACTGTAAGAAATGTTCTACCAATATATACTGTGATCTGTTCTGGTAAAAGCAAAACACATGGTTATGAATGGTTAAGTACGGTAACCTCTTCTTTTTTAAATAGTATAGCACACAACAAATACATTAGGCATAGTAAACTGCAAACTGACTGTAGCTCTCAATAATAATATTAAACATACACACAGTAGACTATATACTAATTCCAGATATGTATTTTGAAATGAATTGCTTTCGTTGTATGTGCATTAACGCTTAGCAAATGTGGGTTTGTTGGCCGTCTTTGACCTCAAAGCAAGCATGAGGTACAGTATAGAAGCTCAGTCGAAACTGGCATCATGAACATATTTTGAATGAAGTCTGAGTTTAACGCAACTATCGCATGCAATAGAAGCCCATGTTTACAAAATGGCAGTAAGCAATGTCCATTTTAGGCTTCATTCCATTGCTACAGAACTGTAGATTTAATACACATTCATCAAGCGTTGTGTGTTACACGGAATGTTCAGATCTCCTTAGACCTCTAGTTTGCTTGTGTAACAGAATCATGAGCCCATCTGCTTCATTTTAATTGATCCATTTTTGAATTTAAGCATGCATGGTATTTCACACACATAAAAATTAACTACACACATGTAAACTGGGCAGCATTTGTTAAATGTAAATACTGTAAAATGATGAGTTTGAAAGCATATCTACATGTAGAGAAAATATGGGACAGAAAAAAACATTACAGTGGCTCAAAGATTGGACTATTTCTTTGTATAACTAAAAACACAAATTTCACAGAAGGAGCAAGAAACAACCACTGTGCAAATAGTTCTTAAATTACCAAGTCTTCTCATTTTATTTTAAAATAAAAAAAAACTGATGTTAATAGCACAGCAGTAAGTGCTCTGTTTATATGTCCCTTTGTGTTTAAAAAGATTGTCACAGTAATGGCATTGAACTGTGGTGATCACATATCTGGAAGCTAGAAAAGGGGTAAATACTGCATTTAAAATTAATTTTGCAAAGTTAGATTGAAGTATTTCACTTGGTTTATGACAAAAGATGAAGTCAATTATGACTTAGAAATGTAGCATTTATAGTTTCAAACATGAAACTTAAGGGACAATGTGGGATTTCTGCAGAAAGAAAACATGTTTTGATTTACTAGTCTTAAACGTGTAATTATTTTAGTCTCTACCCTTTACCTTGCTTTATGTTTGGGGTTTTCTAAAGGTTTGATGAAAGATAAGCTTTTTGTTCACATGAATGGTCAGGGGGATGGGGAGTGGTATGCAAAGCAATCAACATGAGCTTGTTTCCTGCTGGTTGTGTCAACAAAGCATGTTCTCCATTTTTTAATAAAGGGGCTCTGAAATCCAACAAGCCATTCCTGTAAAAAAAAAAAAAAGTTCCAAAGCTAATACAACTTTCTACATTTTAGTGGGGTGAACATAAACATTAACACTGCTATACCATAACCACTATCCAGCCAGGGTAAGTACTATGGTAAACTTTTGAGTAGCTCTTATTGAAAAAATGTGCCTGCAGGGGTGGAGTCATTACAGAAAAAGATAGGTACATTTTACTTTGGTGTGTATCACAGAAAACAGAAGTGCTCTTGTAGCATTGAAGAGTATATGAAGTGTCCAAGATAGACAACAGTTTCAAATTAAGAGTAGTTTACATGTCAGAAAAAAGGGATCACCAGTTGATGCTCACCAGAGCGACTGGAGTTTGTTAAACTGTGCCAACTACAGACAGAAGGTTGTATATTTAAGGTAAGGTATGTTGAGCAGTTCTTAGAAATTTAACTCATGTTCTGGAAGAACAGTTTAAACCCTATAGTTAAACTTATCAAATTAAATATTGTTATATTCATTCAGTTTTGCAAAAAAAAAAAAAAAAAAAAAAACAGTTTACTTTTAATGCCATTTTTCTCCATCATAAACAGGAGAAGCAAAATGTGTGTTTTTTGTTTTATTTTTAGAACAATTTGTACTACAGGTAATTGAGAAACTTTATACACACTATATAACAGGAAAGAAAGAGAAATACAACTATAGTTATGTGTTGTTACATTTGCACTGTTAAAAAAAAAATGTTGGTCAAAAAGCATGAAAAAACTACTGCCTGCCCAGATTAGTGTAATGTTCTCATACGTTAGTTGTTAGCACATCACCTTGAATTCTAAAGCCCACAGATTCAGATCCTAAATATAGATATCGTAGCCTAAAGCATTTACTGAAATTTTAAAAAATCAAAGCAACCATGGCAGCTTTTCCTTTCTGCTTACACTATATGCCAACATTCCAGGGTGTTCATTGAAGTAGCATTGGGTAATTTCCCCACAACAACAAAAATAAATATATACCTACCCCGCATGAGGCTGTATGTCTTCAAACAATGATATCAATATATCCAACTTGATTCTGTTGTGTTTCTGGCAATGTTCGTTTAAAAAAGTGACAATGTACCATAAAGAACACAAACGCCTTTTTTTAAATGATATGCTTTATTCAACTAAGGTTATAAACATATCTACATTTTCTGTTTTTCTTTCTATCGTACTATTTTACTTAAAAATATTTGCTGTACAACAAAAAGGCAGTATGAAAGGGGCGGTACATGATATCTGACCAAATATAGTGTGTGTACAGAAAGATTCAAGCACAGAAAACAGGGGTCAGAAAAAATATACTCTATATAAAAAGCATTCAAAAAATAAATGGAAAAAAAATGTGTACCCCTGGCAGCAAAAAAAAAAACACCAAATAAAATGAAATTCAATAATAAATGTGGAAAAAAATTAGACCCAATGATATACTTGTTTACCTTTGTCTGAAGATAAAAATGTACATTGGAAATATAATTAATTAAACAAAAATTGATTCCAACCTTCAACACAGCCTTCTGGTTTAGGTCATACAAAACAGAATTCACTTGACCTATAGTAGGAACTGATCTCAGTTCAATAAAGGTAATAGAACATATTCAAGGTGAGATTGTATGTTTGAAAAAAAAGACTTAGTCATACTGGTTTTCACATTTTCTGTTCATATTGGTATTTAAAAAGCTAGTTGGTCTCGTACCACTCTGTGCTCTATTCAATAGATCTTAAACAGAGGTGTATGTTCCACTTTCATTGAAAACAATAGAAGGGGACTTAAAAAAAAAAACTCCTTACAATGTGTTTGAGTCTCTGTAAGTATGTTTGTGCCTTTAAAAGTAAAGTACAATTGAAGGTTTGGTTATAATTTAATATTTAAGTGATTGCTATATTTAGATTCTCCAGTACATCCCCAAGTTCAGACCCATGCCCAATTTAAAGCAAGTATCATGGTTGCCTCGATTTTTCCAGTTTGATTCTGTATCTAGTCCCTTAGTTTGCTCCCCTAGTTGTGCACTGTATATTGCATTCCAACTGGGCTCTAAAACTGGCAGGTGCTGTATGCAATCCCCCTCTTAATGATTTCATTTCTGACATTTCTGACGCGATCCTCTAGTTCACTAATTTCTTTTTCTTTGTCTTCTTTACTCTTCAGTAGATCTTCAATTTTTTTTTCCAGGTCTGAAAGAAAAACAAACAGATGGCAAGAATCGTTACTAGCCTCAGAAATGACTGTCATTTACTTTTTGCAGAAAGGTGAGATCACAATGTATCAACGTAAAACAATGTATTTGAATGCCTCTGCCTCAGTTATTACTCAATGTGGTTACAAGTTAAAGCAAGTGTGATGCTTGAGGACAAGAAGACAATCTTGAACTAGAACACTAAGTGTATTTGGGAATATAGACCAGTTTGACTTAAACACCCCCCTCCCCCCTTTTTCCCCAACATAAACATTATTTAATTATGTTATCAATCTCATTTTTGCGCAAATATATGTGTTTTTTGTTTTATTTTGTTTTTTCAATTAAAATTTTGATCAAGTGTTAATCATTTTTAAAAGGAAACTATTTCAATGTTAACTTATCACAAACAAAAAATATCTTGAATACCATACCCATTATCTCTTTCATTTTTCCTCCTACATCTTTTGCTAGTTCTTCAGCTTCTGTCTTTAACATTTTTGCTTTGTCTATAGCTTCTTGCGATGCTCCATTTCCCTTTTCCTTTTCTTTTAATTTCTGGAATTGATCATTCACCTCCTTGAGGTCCTGTAGAGAACAAAACAGCTTCTCATCACACTTTATACCCAAAATACCTTTGTATTTAGAATGGATAATGCATGGTATTATCTTCAGCTGAAAATTCTATATACTTTCTAAAACTGGGGAAGAGTAGGGGGTGATCTGGCCCGAGTTTGTTCTGGCCTGAAGGTTCACAGACAGCAAGCTTCACTAATATACAATGGTGAGTTTTGTGTGTGTGTCAGTAGGATAAGAGACACACATTGGACTAGCTCTGGATCATACTGAGGGCTGAGAAAACAGAAAATTAGATCTGTGGTTCTCAAACCTTTTGAAGTGACTTAGGTCTTCTATACTGTATTATTGTATAGACCTAAGTGTGTGTGTGTGTGTGTGTGTGTGTGTGTGTGTGTGTGTGTGTGTGTGTGTGTGTGTGTATATATATATATATATATATATATATATATATATATATATATATATATATATATATATATATATCTTTACAGAAATCTTTACAGAATAAACATCTTATTGTTATTTTAGTTTGCATAAACACTTGGCCTATTTACTATTGTTAATAATATAATGCCCACTGTCACCATTACATAAGGGTGTCCATCTCCTGGTAGGATGTCTGTCTTCTAGGAATTAGAAAGAATTGATCCACTTCATTTTTTATTGGGCTATTTGATCTATGACACATTCTCAAACAGGAACTAGGCAGTACATTTGAAATCCATTGGGGATAACAAAGTTATAGAGAGCAGAGTTGATTGGTTTCATCAGCACTGACTAACAGAAACTGGCCATGTGAAATTATACATATTATATTACAAAACACAAAGAGAAAATAGCTAGCGCTAGTTAATCGAAAAATAGTCAGCTGTAAATTTACCTTCTCAGCTTCTGTAGCGTTGGCAAGGGCTCCTTCTGCTGCTTCCTTTGCATCTTTTGCCTGCAATCTATTCATTTCAGTTTTCTCCTTGAGATTTTTAATTTCCCTGTTCAGGTCATTAAGTCTGTTCATTAAGTCCATATTGTTTTCTTCAATTCTATCTAACTTTTCTTTAGTCTGTTGGTGAAAACAACACATAGTAAGTTACATGTTCTGATAGTGACACTACTGATATGCCATTCTTAAAACAATAACGAAGCATCCTACTGTACTTTTCTTTTAAATAGTTCTTCAGAATGCTACTTTGTTTCTATCACAGATTTTGTTCCAGCACAATATTTGCACCATTTATGAAAATACATAAAACTGCTTAAGTAATAACATCCAATGCAGTGAACACTCTTGGTAATAGCTTGATAAAATCTCTACGCTTGGAACCTGATTGCTCAAGACAACCTATGAGGAGAAAATGTTTTAAATCTGGTCACAGCCAACTAAAAAATGGTAATCTAAGGGCTGCTATAGTTGTTCCTAACAATTAACTTTGATTTTTGAAATGTTGTCCAAACTTTCTACTGGTACAAAAGATTATTGCATCGTTCCTGTTACAATAACAATTCCGGTAAATGCAAATCAAAAATGTAATAATTACTTGATAAATATTGTCGTTGATTGCATCAAAATGATCTTTTGTCTCATCGATGGATTTTTTCACTTTGTCTTGAACTTCTTTTGCTTTTTCTAAAGCTTTCTTAGCTTCCATGATATCCAGGGCCTTCGCTCTTTTCCTTAAAAACAAAAAGAATGTGACCACAACTAAGCCTGATTCTAAACATCTATGGGAATTTCAACTGCAGCAGATATTAGTTGTGTTTTTTGGGTTTTTTTCAAAGAGCTGACTCTATACCTGCAGTGTGCGCTGATGTTTTGCTGATCTGCATCATACCCGACAGTCATCTATGAAGTGCAAGTAGCTTCACATCATCATGTTTCCAGTCATTCTGAATAGTTTTTAAATGACTAAAACCCTGAGTATGCATTTTTAGATCAGGAGCTGCTCTTCAGCTCTAGTTGCTAGCTGTAGATGCATGTAATTTAGGCTTTGGTAGATTAAAGTGTTTATAAAAGCAAGAGTCGGTGCCATCTAGTGGTCTGTCACATTGGTTCAAGTTTTCTTTTCTTTAGGGTTACCAGATTTCCAGAGTGAAACGTCGGGGACGTCTGGTAACTCTACTTTGTTTTACTCGCAACACACAGCAGTGATTGAAATGGTGCTGGTGTGTGCTTAGATAGAGACAATATGAATGATTTAGCCTACATTACACATGTTTATAGCAGGCAACTGGAACTAAAGAGCAGTTCCTGAACTAATAGTCAAAGCACACAATATTCCCCCCTCAGAATAGTTGCAGATATCACAAAAAAAGGCAAGGGGACATTAAAAAAGAACAAAGAAAACTTACACTTAAATAATCCCAGTTATCAGAGTTTAAAACAACTTTCCCACAGAGCCAAGTGCATTATTATGCATTTACCAAACTGGAACTACCCATGTAAGCATTAGGTATCCGCCATTAGAACACAATATATTAATTGGAGGTCTTGCAAAAACTTAGGTATGTGCCATTATGCAGGTTTATACTAGGATTGTTTCTATGTTGCTAGCAAATAAATAAATAAATAAATAAGACCTTTATTGTATTTTATTTTGGGTATTTAAAATATAAAATGACAACTTTCAATTATCTTTTTTATAGTGGCCCTTGGACTGTCAGCACTACTTAGCTAAGCACTCCCCAATAACATCATTATACCATCATATATTTTAATGTACTATATAGATAGGCAGGCTACAGCGGGAAAACTGTGGCAATATACAGCATTAAATAGCATAATTATTAAAGTTCTACTCACTCAGTTTCCTCTGCTTGTTCCAACAGTTCCTTTACCTCATTGGTCTTATTATTGAGGTTATCTATTACACTTTCGATTTTCTTGCAATCTACCAGAATATTCTGGATTTTCCGGATCAAGTCTTCTGGGCTAGGTGAGCTTGGAATCCTGAGGGCTAGGACAGCTTCAGCAATTTTCTCAATATCCTCTGGTAGCACACTGTCACCTATTATCATAAACAAGACAACAATTATATCACATATATTTTTGTTTTACAAGGTCCACTTTAAACCACATTCATACTAAACAGCACATAGTATTGGAATATGTTTAGGACTACCGATTTGAGATTATTATTTGCCGAAAAAAATTACAAAAAGATAAAATGATGTAAAAACAGGTTATTGTCTTACCTTATTCTATGCTCCCCAGCACACTACTACATTTTGCTCCAACTATTAACATTTTAGCAAGCAGGCGTAATGCAACCAGACAGAACACATATAAAGAATCGACAGACAGTAAAAGAAAAACACTTCAGCATGTAGAGACATGCCAGAATGAATCTGATCTCTACGCTCCAGTGCAGGGCATCTACCTGTTAAAAAGTCCTTTACGCTCTTGATGAGAGCATTTGTTTTTTCCTTTTCTTTTTCATATTTGTCTTTATTCTTTGTTATCTTCTTGCTTAACTCTGATGCCTTTTCCTTGGTCTCCTGTGCAGTTATTCTTGCATTTCCTATCTAAAAAATGATATAGTTGGTTTATTACACAGTCGTTAAGATGGTTTGAAAATGCATTGCCTCTCAACTGTTTAAAAAGCTGTACAGATACATGTTGCTGCTGAAGAGAAATGGCATGTGACAAACAATACGTACTAGAAACGAATATAAGTGCAACAACTTAGGAATACAACCATAGGTGCAATTTTTCATTATTTCAGATAGAATAATCTTTATACAGGCATCAGCTACAGAAACTGCTCCCCCCACTTTTCAAACCAAAGTTATGCCACTGAATACAACTACCTTCTGTTGTCTAATCACCACTCTGGCAGGTGGACAGGAAATAATAGGAGTTTAACATCCTATTATCAAGGAGTTTAAACTGCTAAATCTATAGTGAGGTGATTGGAAAATACACATGAACTAAGTACAAATTGAATAAATTCTGCAGAGAATGAAATAGGGAACAAAAGTTTAAGAAAACTGATTTTAAAATGTGTCATATTAATTAAAATTTGAACAAAAGAAGTTATGTGAAAAAATGGATTATAAATGGTAACAGACAGGATATAACCAAAAAAAAAAATAAAAGCTGTAATTCCTCTGAAGCCAATACCTCTTTCTCAGACTCTTCGAGCTGAGTTAGAAGGATGGGGATTTTTTTTTCTGTTTTCTTAGCTTCCTCAGTAGCATTGTGAGCAACTGGTAAACTTCCTTTGCAGTAAAGCCCCCCACATTTTCTATTGCCAGAAGTGTCTCTGCACAAAGCACCTCCACATGTTGCCTCAGAGCATTGCTCATCTCCTGGAGCCCCACACACCTGAAAGAAGGAACAGGTTTGTAAACTGTGTTTTTGCTTCATTTTCAGTTTATTGCTCCAAATAATTTACCTTTGAAGACAATGCGTTGTCATGGTTTGGGGCTTTGTATGCAGTGTTAATATTAAATACATGAACAGTTATCATAGCTGTTGTAATTTGATATTTTTAATAAAAAAAAGAAGAATTCAATGGAAATACACATTTAACACACCGATGCTATAAAATGTTTTTCATTTACAAGCATGAGGCACAATATCAACCAGCATTGAGATAAAGTAAACAGTAGCTTATTAAACAGAACATGTATGACTAGTAATCTGGAATATGCTGCAAATCCCTCCATTATTTTACATTTTCAAATTGTTCTTTTGTTTGTATTATAAAGTGTGTATATATTGTAACGATCTCGGTTCCCAAAGGCATAGTTTCTCACAGGCGGAGATGGGACGCAAAGCCAGGACCTCCCGCACTGAAGCACAGCACCGATATCGCTGTACAAAAGAGCCAGCTCCCTTGCAGGAGAGTCACCAGGAGATTGTGTCACCTACCAACCCTGACCCCTACCACCGTGCACGCCACAATATGTATAAATATATAACATTCGAGCTAAAATCTTTGATCTTTGTCACTTTATTTGTATTAGTATAATTGTACTTACTTTTTCATTTAGATCTTTAACATTTAGCTCATTAATTTTTTTCTGCAAGGCATCCAAATCTTCTGGTAAACTTGCTTTATCAAGTAGACCAATTGCCTTTTCCCTGGTGTTTCTCGATTGATCGATGGTAGGCTGGGTATTTTTTACTTTCTGTTCAGTATTGTTGGAATCCTTATAGTGTTTTTTAATGGTGTTGTAGACATCTGTCAATGAAAATAAATATATTATTACTCATATACAGCGATGAATTTTACAATTTGGGTTGTCCGCAAAGATTCAATTTATTTGATAAACATTTAAAACATTATTTTCCAGAGTAAAGCAATTTCAGAAATTATATTTTTGCTCTCATTCATCAGATCTAAGGGGAAAGCAGAGTTAAAAACAGGAGTAACTTCACTTTTAAAAGATACAGATGAAGCCAGTCGCTAGGGAAACAAAAGAACACTTTATTCTTCTACATGCCATAAATTAAAAGAACCTACCCAGTAATTTTGTAACGTCAAATTTAAAAATCAACTTTACTCTGTTTTTCAAATCATTGAAATGCAGATTAAGTTCATTTCTAATACTATTAATCTCGCTGTTTAACACAGGTGTATCATCCACAACAATCGAGTTTGGATCAATCTGATCAGTTAGTCGTCTAAAAAAAGAGAGAAAAGGAATTATGCACATTTCCACAAAATGATCACACAAAATGCCATGTTTTTTTTTTTTTTTTTTATTGTCAGAAAGGTGTGGTCAATCAGGAATAGTTGGAAAATAGAACTTTGCTAGAGAGGAAATCTGTAATTTTAAATAGCCTTCCACCAGAAATGAAATATAAAATGTATACTACAAAAAAATTGATCAGCAATATTGTACTGCAAGCAGCCTTAAATAATAAATAGGTTTGGAGAAATGTACCTGATTTGGTCACATAATTCTTCTGCCTTTTGAACTTCCTCTAGAGATGCCACTGGGCTGTTCAGAAGCCTCTGAACTTCAGCCAATTTCTTCTCCAGCTCATCAAACTGTTTTTCATAAGTGGGGAGCTTATCATCATACGTAATTGATGATGCTTTAATCAGTTTCTGAAGAGTTTGACGAATGTCACTGACGTTCTTGTCCCAGAGCTCAAAGCAGGGGTGGCAGCGAGTGCATGCTGGGAACTCTGGAAGAAACCCTCGAGCACACTGATCACAGAACTTCCCTATGACACCAGTCCGGCAGTTGCAGGTCCCAGTGTATTGATCACACACGGGTCTTTCTGTTCC